>NC_137150.1:37058080-37318594 GCF_951394435.1 Stenella coeruleoalba | reverse complement strand
GGTCCACTATTATAATCAATGCAGTAGAGTACTTTTTTGTGCAAAGAGCTTGTTTTCTCATAAAGAGAGTTATTATTTTTTTCTTTTTCTTAAGAGAAGGGTAGAGTATGATTTAGTAAAAAAAAAGGAGTTTCATTTTTCTCAGTTGGTATCAATGGTGATAGACCATTGATGGTAGGCTAGAGGATGTTTTGGGGGTCATTATGTCTAGAAGACCAGTGAAATACTTTGTTTCAGAAGTTGAAATATTTTCCTAGTATTTTCAAGTTGCCAATGTCCAAGTATTCTAGACCAAGTATATGTACATGCCTGAATCCTCATTGTCTCCATCTTCTCTGGAGTACCCAGAGGCAGACCTTGGAGATGGGGTGGTTGGAGTTTGAGGAAAAGGATAATATACTGAATATAATTAGCTGGTCAATAGAAATTAAAATCAACTGAAACCACTATCTTCAAATCATACCAAATTTCGTTTTCACTCTTTATTTAGAAACCTCCAAAAAATAAAGGAATTCCTTAATACACAAAACAGAAACACTCATGCAAATTTGTCTAAATAGAAGTCCCCTCTATTGAAATTTGTTTTCCTGGTTTTCATTTTGTAATTGGAGATGTGTTTCCAACATGACATGAAGTCCAGCCGGCATCCTTTCCTAAGCTGTTTTCTGACCACTATAGTTTCAAACAGGTTTAGAATTTCCAAATTAAAGAAGAAGAGAGAGGTAGATAGACAGGAAAGTGGTACAAGCCTGAAACTGACTTGACTTCTAGCTTTGGGACAGAAACCTTCCTGGACCTGTGGCCTCATCCATGAATTGAGTAGAATGTCCCCAAAGCCCTTCCTAACTCTGAATTTCCATGACCTCAGATATTTTAGTCCTGATATGTGCAGAGACCTCAACGAAGCTCAAATTATCTTTTGGCTTCCCTGAGTTTTAAGAACTAATAGTGCAGCCTAACTCCCTTGGAGGTATAAGTCATCTTACATCCCCTTTCCAGATTAAAAACAAAAAAGACCAAAGAATTAACTGCTGTGACTTCTCAGGAAATCTTTGTCTACTTCATTCATTATGATTTGTATGTTCTTCTTCCCGATCTATGTGGAGTCTGACTTGAACTCATTTTACATTCTTTGTTGACAGAGGATCCTGAAATAAATCCCTTAAAAGCTGCAAAAGACATTGTTGCCCACTTTAGCTGAACCTAATCAGGAGAAATCTAATGGAAATGAATGGCTCTTCCTTGCAATTTATCAAGATTGTTTTGGATTTTATATTGCTGTTGTTATTGTTGTTTTTAGCCCAGAGTTCAAGAATATTCACTTCAATTTGGAGAAGTCACTCTGGGCCATGCCACATGCCCTGGGCTTAGTTTGCAGATAACGAAAGGACTGCTGTCTCCTCTTGCTCCTTCAGGTTTACCCACAATTTATCAGAAGAAAAGGCATTCATACAGCTCCATGTTTCATTTGATTCAGCCAGCCAGTTCCTTCAATTTCCTCTCCAAAAGCACATGCAGCTGTTTATAAAATGCTTCTATTTAGAAGTCCTCCTTAGGAGGCAAAAGGAAATCTTAGGCTTCTTTCAGATAACGTTTTGCTAGTGAAGCTGAGAATAAAAAATATATTCCTATTTGTAAGGAGAAAAATCAATGCTGCCACCCCTACCAAGAGAGCTCAGTGTCCTCACCATGGACCTCTGCTTAGGAAAGGTGGCGTTCAAAGGCAACCAGCCCTCTTTACTGCTGGCTCATTGGGCTGGGAGCCAGGACTGCCATGATCCAGTTTAACTAACTGGGAGGGATTGTTTTCAAGGGGAGATGGAGGTCATTAATCAGGGCAGCCCGTATTTAGCTGTCTCAGCGTTCTGAAGTGATGTTAGACACGGAAAGTGATGAAAATCAAATAGGAATGTTCAGTAAGGGCAGTTGGTCACTATTAGGAAAGCAGATTTCCCCTGTACTATTCTTCTTTGTTTGAATTCAAGCAGTGAACGTTTCACAAAGTCCGAATGATATGATAAATAATCCAGTAAGTCATGACACAATGCAATGTATATTTTAAATACAAGCCAGAATTTGTTATTTAATTAGAATGTTGCTTAAAACGAGAACAATGTTCTTTTATCATAATTATAGTCTTGGGACTTCCCTGGCAGTCCAGTGGTTAAGACTCCATGCTCCCAATGCAGGGGCATGGGTTCGATCCCTGGTCGGGGAACTACGATCCTGCATGCCTCATGGCACGGCCAAAAATAATAATAATAATAATAATAATAGCCTCAGTTTAGTAAAAGGCAGCATTTCACTTCTTTGTCTTCATTATCAAGCAATTGTGCATTCAAATAGTCAACAAAACTTTTCTTAAACACCTACTGTGTGCTAGTCTAATTCTGATTTAGAACCTTAATTCTGGTCTCATTCACTACATTATTTTTAATGCAAAAATTAAAACGAAAATGTTATACTTTAAGGTCTTTTCCTATTATTCTGTAGGCTGGCAGAGAGAAAATTGCCCAGGCAACTTCTACTACTATTTCAGTGAGAGATGAGTCTTAAGTTTGAAGATACAGCCCTGAACAAGAAAGAAAAGTTCCCTGCCCATGAGGAGGTGTCTTTCTCCAGGGGGAAGCAGACAACAAATAAATAGGTAAATAAATAATTGAAAAATAATTATAGATGATTATAAGTGCTACAATTAAAAAACTAAAACAGGAAGTTTTGATAGAGACTGACTGGCAAAGAAAGGGATAACTGCTCTAAGGTGGTTATGGAAGAATCATTCAGGAGGTAACATATGATCTTAGACCTGAATAATGAGGAAGGCCCCAGCCATGGAAAATCTGGAGGAAGAACCTAGGGAGCATCCAGGGAAAGCCCAAAGGGGATAACCTTGTCGTGGTCAAGGAATAGGAAGAAGGACAAGGTGCCTGCACGCTGTGAGTTAAAAGAGATCTGGGGGATGAGGTTGTAGAGGTAGGAAGGGGCTAGATAATGCAAGTTCTGTAGACCACAGTAAAGTGCAACTGGAAAACACTGAAAGACTGCAGGCTATCAGTATTATTTATGTTTTAAAGTTATCATTCTGGCTGCTTTATGGGAGACAGATGGAAGCAAGAAGTCTAGCTTAGAGTAATTGAGGTAAGCGATTAGTAGCTTAATATTGGCAGAGACAGGAAGTAAAGTGTATGGATTTGAGATGTTTTAGAAGCAAGAACCTCCAAACTTGCTGAAGAATTAGATACAAAGGTGAGGGAAATGTAGGAAACCAGGGAAAAGGTTAAGGTTTGAACAACCTTTTTGTTCAAAAAGGTGAATGACAGTGTCATGAGATAGAGAGTGGAATTCAGGGTGGAGGGGAGGAAAAGGTTTGAGGTGAAGGTAAGAATAGAGAATCCTTTGCAGCTCTGTTACATGGGAGATTTCTGTTGGACACCTGACTGGAGATCCGAAGACTGGAGAAATAAAAGTAGGTGGAATTGGTTTGTAAAAGATAACGTAAAGCTATGGCAGGAGAGAAAAGTGGGAAGCCCAGGACCGGGCCACAAGGCGCTCTAACATTAGAGGTTCAGGATAGCGTGACAAGGAAATTGTCCTAGTACTTAATATACTGTAAATGGAGGCCATTTACAGTATGAAAATGGCCTGGGTATGAAATGCATTAGAGGAGGAATCAAAGATGACATAAACATGCTGAAAGCTGTAGCACTCTGCTATGTTAACTTTCTGCTGTGGTGAAAATAAAGATGAAAACCATTTCGTCTGAGTTAGCAAATACCATGGAAAAATAAATGAAGATCTTTATTCCATGAGGGTATTTATAACACATGACTGTCTCCACATCACTGCTGCCCTCATAAGCAGTTCTTCAGGTGCTATGATTTGTCTAAGCATAGGGGTGCTCTGGGATGAGTTTGGGGGGATATACAGCACACCTTTGCTTATTCAAGATTTGGAGAGTCTTGTTTGTTAATACTGAGTCATTTCCCCAAAGATGGGGTGGGAATCTTATGTCTATGTGTACAATCTCTGGATTAGTTCTACAGAAGTGATGGTTCAGTCTAGTCAGTTCTTAGGAACCAAGCCCATAGAAGTCTTCTACAGGGACTGCTCTCATGTTAGTATGATAAGCCAGCTCTGCCACTTTCTGGCTATATGTCCTGAGACGAGTTACCCAAGCTCTTCAAGTCTCAGTTTCCTCATTTATAAATGATGACAATACTTCACAAGCTTGTGATGAGCTTGAATGAGATACCATGTGCTGAGTGACTAAGCCAGTGCCTCAATGAGTCGTTAGGAGATGCTCAATAAATCTTAGTCTCTTCTCTCTCTTTTCATCCCAGTAACACACTGTAACCCACTAAAACCCCGGGTAATTCTGATTCTGGCCCCATTCACTATGTTACTTTTTGAATGTAAAAATTAAAACTAAAATGTTATAGTTATAGGTCACTTCCTGAATCAGTGATCCTTTTTGTGAGCTGGCAGAGGGAAAATTGCCTAGGCAACTTCTACTGCTATTTCAGTATGAGAAAGATTCTCAGTCAGTGAGCAGCATTCTTTCTCAGTCTGGGTAATTACCTCAGCATTGGTACGGTGCTCGTAACTTCCTATTTAAATTCTAGAGTTTGAGTCTAGTATCTAAACTCAGTAAGAACAGAGAAACTTCCGATCAATTGCTTGCCAGATTTCCCTATTGTACACAGTTCAATAAATCTGTGGCAGAACCACTGCCATTTTTTTCTCATTTCATTTGTTAATTCAACCAGTATATAGGGAGGCCCTACTAGGTGCCCAACACAATGTAGACACGGGAGTGACCATGATAAGCAGGATGGACACAGTCCCTGAACTTACTCTTGCACAGGCCAACGTTAACCAACCTGCTCCACTGGCAGAGAAGTGGTCATCTTCTTCTAAGAGGTCATCATCTTCACCTAAGAGGTCATCTACTTAGACGAAAATGCAACTTGTTTAAAGTTCCTGGAATTGTTTGGGAATATGAACTAAAGGTGATTGCCATCTTTTCCCAGACAGCTTTCTCTTTAATTGAGGAATAGGATCTGCTTCCTTTGCGTGTGTATTTTTAATTATAAAAATAACACATGCTTGCTTTAAAATGTGTTAATCGCCCCTAAAATGGGAAGCTTCTCTTCCTTGCCAGAAGAGAAGCTATTAACTGCTAAAATTTGGTGTCTACACTTCCCAGACGTTTCTTCTAAGCAGATACAAATGCATATCTGTGCATACCCACCCCCATGTCCCATAGACACACAATGTTTTGCTTATACAAAGATAATATCATACTGTTCTGTAACTTGATTTTTTTTCACTTAGCAGTATGTCATGGACATATCATTTCAGCATATTAATCTACCTGCGCTTTTAGCATGCTACACAATAGTCATGGAATTACTCAGTCATGGTTATTGTTTTTTTAACCATTCTTCTACCAATAGAACTTTGTTTCCAATTTATTGATATTAGAGACAATTATTTAGTAAATGTGCTTGTACATACATATTTTCTCATTTGTGTGTGCTTATCTATAGACTAGAATTCCTCTAAGTGGAATTGCTCAGTCAAAGGGCTTGTGCATTTTAAACTTTGATAATGTGAAATTGCCTTCAAGAAAGATGACACCCAATTTAGTTTCCTGTCAACACTATATGAGAATACTCACTTCCTCCCTCTCTGAATATTATCATTCTTAAGTTTGCCAGTCTGATAGGAAAAATGGAATTTCATTTTAGTTTGCAAACTTCTGGTTTCCACTCTGACACGTAAAAAGCTTGGAAAACACCATTCCCATACTTACAAGAAAAAGCTGGACAAACTGAAAATCAATGACTTTTCTTAGATACATCACAGAATTGAAGTTTCAAGGTAAACCACACACTGAAATCTGGAGAGACAGGTGCATTCAGAGAGATACAACAGAAGCCACTGGAGCAGTAAGGGTGGGACCACTTAATTTAACTAATAATTGTGACAAATTGCTGGAGGCTGAGTATGGATTAGTGTGAGTGAGAAACACCTGGGGCCCCAATCATAGGAGGGCCCCACAGTTTCGAGGTCTTTTTCCCCCAGGAACCCCACTAGGTTCTCATGGTGAGGATCTGAGAAAAATCCCCTCCTCACCCTGGGGTAGGGGCGGGGGGGTGGAGATGGGAAGAGTAGCAAAGGTATAACCCTCCTGGATTCTTCTCCATAATGAAGGCCCACTCTCCAGGGACCACACTGAATCCTTATCCCACTTGGAGGCAGGGATTTCCACCCTACTCCAGCCCCTAGCCTTCCGGTCTCAACTAAAAAAACCCCAGAATACAGTTAACAGGACGTTGGGAATGGAGTATGGCGTGGGGGGATTGTCCTATATACTTAGTGAGGAGGGAGAGAAACACTTTTAAGACACAGGCCCACCAAAGATGGACTTAATCAGATTATAGAACACTTCCCTTCCCCACACGTTACTGCCATTCCAATAAGCTTCCAATGGATTACATCTGTAAGA
Organism: Stenella coeruleoalba; assembly: GCF_951394435.1. Taxonomy (NCBI): domain Eukaryota; kingdom Metazoa; phylum Chordata; class Mammalia; order Artiodactyla; family Delphinidae; genus Stenella; species Stenella coeruleoalba. The sequence continues at coordinate 37,312,083 of NC_137150.1, read as the reverse complement.
TCTGAAAAGCCCAAGGCTGTCTGAGTGGGAGTACAAAGGGAAGCCTAAAGCCAAGAGAGGATACAAAAGTAAGGACACCAGAGGAATTTGAAGGCTGTGGAACTTATAACTACAACAAACATTAAACATAGCCTGACTCCAAGCCAGATTAACATAACTCCTTACACTAAAGGTCTATTTACCTCACTACCTATTACTGATACAACATATCTGGCTTTCAACCAAAAAATTACAAGGCATGCTAAAAGACAAGAAAAAACACAGTCTGAAGACACAAAGCAAGCATCAGAACCAGATTCAGATATAATACAGATGTTGGAATTATCAGACAATGAATTCAAAATAACTATGATTAATATGTTTTAAAGCACTAATACAGGACTTGCCTGGTGGCACAGTGGTTAAGAATACAGCTGCCAACGCAGGGGACACAGGTTCGAGCCCTGGTCTGGGAAGATTCCACATGCCGCAGAGCAACTAAGCCCATGTGCCACAACTACTGAGCCCTCATGCCACAACTACTGAAGCCCATGTGCCTAGAGCCCATGCTCTGCAACAAGAGAAGCCACTGCAATGAGAAGCCTGTGAACCACAGCAAAGAGTAGCCCCTGCTCGCCCCAACTAGAGAAAGCCCATGCGCAGCAACGAAGACCCAACGCAGCCAAAAATAAATAAATAAACACCCCACACATTAAAAAAAAAAGCACTAATACAAAGATAAACAGCATGTAAAACCAATTCAGTAATGTCAGCAGAAAGATGGAAACTATGAGAATCAGAAGGAAATACTAGAAATGAAAAACTGTAATGGAGATGAAGAATGTTTTCAGTGGGCTCATCTACTGGACAAGGTGAGGAAAGAAACAGTGAATTTGAAGTAGCCCAATAGAAACTTCCCAAATTGAAACTCAAAGAGAAAAAACAATTTTAAAAAACAGAACATTCAAAAACTGGGGGACACCCGTGAGCCATGGCCGCTGAGCCTGCGCATCTGGAGCCTGTGCTCCGCAACGGGAGAGGCCCGCATACCGCAAAAAACAAAAAACCGTGGGACAATATCAAAAGGGCTAACGTGTGTGATTGGAATACTGGAAGGAGAAGGGAACAGGGCATAAACAAGATTTGAAATAATAATGTCAGGATTTTCCAAAATCAGTTATAGACAACAAACCCCCACAGACACCAAGCAAGATAAAAAAGAAAAAAGAAAAATCAAAACCTAGGCATTTTATTTCCCACCTCTTTTATACCAGTGAAGCTTGGAATCCTGGCAATTTGTATTTTTTCTCTAAATTAACTGTTCATATTGTTTGACTATTTTTCTTATAGATTTACAGGAATATTTTATATATTACGTGTAGTAATCCTTTGTCTGTTATGTACATGGCAGGTATTTTCTCCCATAACTTTGTCTGTGGAGCCTTTAACTATACTCAAATATTTAAAATATTTTTAATTTTTAAAAAAAATATATTTTTGATCAATTTTGTCAATCTTTTTCTTTTTTAAAAAATAATTTCTATTTATTTAGCTATTTATTTTAAAATTATTTTTATTTATTATTTATTTTTGGCTGGTTGGGTCTTCATTGACGCGCGTGGGCTGTCCCTAGTTGCAGTGAGCGGGGGCTACTCTTTGTTGTGGTGCACAGCCTTCTCATTGCAGTGTCTTTTCTTGTTGCTGAGCACAGGCTCTAGGTGAGCGGGCTTCAGTAGTTGCAGCATGTGTGTTCAGTAGTTGTGGCTCGCGGACTCTAGAGCACAGGCTCAGTAGTTGTGGCACACAAGCTTAGTTGCTCTGCGGCATGTGGAATCTTCCCAGACCAGGGCTCGAACCCATGTCCCCTGCACTGGCAGGCAGATTCTTAACCACTGCACCACCAGGGAAGTCCCTTCTTTTTCTTTCTTAATTTCTGGTTTTTATTTGCTTAGAGATGACCTTTAACTTCCCCAAATTATAAAAAGATTCTTTTTTTCTTTGAATACTTTTTTATATTCAACATATAGCTCTTTAATGTATATGGAATTCATTATTGTGTATGTTATGAGGTAAAGATATACTTTACTATTTTCTAATTAATAACAATTTTCTAATACCAATTAGCAAATAGTCTACTTTTCCCTCCATTAAAATGCCACCTTTATTATTGAAAGATACATGTTGAAAATCCTATCCTTCATCTACCTATTTACAACAAACTATTTTTGGACCTTCAATTCCACTTTAGTGAACTATTGATTTATTTCTGTGCTAAAAATCACTTTTTATAATTACTATAGCTTTATATTATGTTTAAATGCTCTATTTGGTGAGGTAGGTCATTTTTCTTGTTCTGCTTTTTCAACTCTATCTTTGCTATTTTTACCCATTTTCCATTTAGAATGAGCAAGTCAAATTTTATTTTTTTAAATGCTAATGGGGTTTTGATTGGAGTTGATTAAATTTAGATATTAATTTAGGAAAAAATCAACAGCTTTATAACCTTCAGTCTCTCCATCCAATAACACAGGCATTTCTGCCATTATTTAGCTCTTCCTTTATATCCTCTTGGGTAAGGTTTTATAGTTTTCTTCATATGGGTCTTGTGTACTTCTTTTAGGTTTATTCTTTCTATAACAGATAATCTGTTGTTTTGTTGCTATTGTAATTGTAATTCTTCTAATTATAGTAAAGCTTTTTGTTTTTTGTATATTGATATAATATCTGGTCACATTAGTAAATTTTAACTCTTATTAGTTCTAAGTTTTTTTCCAATTAATTGTCTTGGGTTTCCTAAGTAGATTTTTACAATAACCACAAATGATAACTTTTCTATTTATTTCTATGATTTACATCTAATATCTTTTTCCTGCCTTATTACATTTACCCAACACATTATTAACTAGTAATGATAATTATGCACATCTTTTTAAAAAAATTAATAGGATTGCTTTTAGTATTTCACTATTATGAATAATATTTATTGCAGTTTCTGATAAGAAACTTTTCCTTCTAGTCTTAGCTTGCTAATAATGTTCAAAAGATACAAGCATTCATTTTTAATATGCTTTGAAACATCTATTAAGATGATCATGTGGATTTTTTCTTTTAATCTATACATGTAATGGATTACTTTAACAGATTTCCTAACATGTTTAAACCATTCTTGCATTCTTATGTAAACACTAGTTGGTTACAGTATTTTATTCTTCTAATGCATTTTGGTTTGCTATTATTTTATTTAAGACTTCTTAAATATCTGATTCATGAGTTGTATTGATGTAGTCATTTTTTTTTCTTCTTTCTTTCCTTTTTTAAGTTACTTTTTTAAACTGAAGTATAGTTGATTTACAATGTTGTGTCACTTTCAGGAGTACAGGAAAGTGATTCAGTTATTTTATATATATATATATATATATATAAAATTTTTCAGATTCTTTTCCCTTATAGGTTATTACAAAATACTGAGTATAGTTCTCTGTGCTATACAGTAGGTCCTTGTTGGTTATATATTTTATATATAGTAGTGTATATATGTTAATCCCAAATTCCTAATTTATCCCTCCCCCGCCTTCCTCTTTGGTAACCATTAGTTTGTTTCCTATGTCTGTGGGTCTATTTCTGTTTTATATATGTTCATTTTTTTTTTTTTTAGATTCCACATATAAGCGATATCATGTGACATTTGCCTCTCTCTGTCTGACTTACTTCACTTAGTATGATCATCTCTAGGTCCATCCGTGTTGCTGAAAATGACATTATTTCATTCTTTCTTATGGCTGAGTAATATTCCATTGTATATATGTACCACATCTTCTTTATCCATTCCTCTGTCAATGGACATTTAGGCTGCTTCTGTGTCTTGGTTATTGTAAATAGTGCTGCAATGAACATTGGGGTGCATGTGTCTTTTTGAATTATGGTTATTCCTAGATGCCTAGGAGTGGGATTGCTGGATCATATGGTAGGTTTATTTTAAATTTTTAAGAAACCTCCATACTGTTCTCCATAGTGGCTGTACCAATTTACATTCCCACCAAGAGTGTAGGAGCGTTCCTTTTTCTCCACACCCTCTTTGGCATTTATTATTTGTAGACTTTTTGATGATGGGCATTCTGACCTGTGTGAGGTGATACTTCACTGTATCTTTCTTTTTTTTTTTTTTAACTTGTATGTGTTTTGTACTAAGCTTAAGTATCAGGGTTACGTTGTCCTTATTCATTACATGGGATGTTTTCTCTCTTTGTGTTTGCTCTATAACAATTTAAATAACTAAGGAATTATCTGCTTCTTGAGGAAATAGTCTCTGGGGAACTGATATACTTACATATACTTATACCAATTTTTTCTTGTGTAATTTTCAAGACTTTCTCACTGTTCTGGGCCTGCTAACGGTACCCCTTCTGGTTTCTTAGCTCTGTTGTTGATTATTCTGACTTTTTATACTTCTTGTGTTATTTCAATGAGATTTTGGGTAGGGTATTTGGTCAATCATCTTGCAAGGCTTTCTATCTTTTTGTATACTCTCAAACACATCAAATAATAGAGAAATTATCTGTATCTTGAAGGCTTGCTAGGACTTGCCAGTGAACAATCTGAACCTGGGCCACCTCTTAGTCTTTGATTTATTCTGGTGTACTTCTTCCTGAACTCATAAAAGTCAATCTGTCTGCTGGACTTGGGACTCATCTTTGGATATTGCCTCTCAAGAAGACCCACTTGATTTCACACATTCTACCCTTGGGGAAGAGTTTTGTTTTGTTCTCCATTTTAGCAAACCCAGCCATGGCTTCTTATGTGTCTTGAATGGCAAAATCAGTCAACTGTTTTTCTATCTTAAGTGTCCCCTCTTGGTTCCACAGTGCATTTTTAACCAATATAAACAAAATATGAAGTGAGTGTAATTAAAAAAATATATATCAAATATTCGAAGTGAGTATTGTCCTGATAAGTTAGATTATCAGACACATAAGCTTCACATTTAGTCAATGGTGGCTTTTGAAAGGAGGTTGGTTTGATGTGTTCGCATCACATGTGTTTGAATATCTGACATTAAGTCTCGCATTCCCTTGGAAGGAACAACCCAGAGGATTTTCTGCAGTGAGAGTTAATTCAACTCAAAGGTGCGTATCTCTTAAGGGATGAGGGGTTGAGAGTAAGAGATACAAAAAACAGCAATAATGTAAGAATAAAACCACCTCCAGAAATCAGGCTTACAGTACAAAATTTTTTTACTATAAGACTTATTTTAAGCTGCAAATTCTTACATGTCCTCATTAAATGGATATACATTTGTCACAGGGAAAACAATATGACTGTTAAGAGAATGATGAAAGCTTAGTCTTCAGTAGGATGAGTCATGAAAAACAGAAGAGTAAAAAAACACCCAGAAGGGTTTCATTCACCAAGAGCTGAATCTTTCACAAGATTTAACTTTCACACTTTAGCGATTTGTATAATTGCTACAATTGCCACCAGGCCCTCATGCAAATCTTCTGATATTCCTAAATGAGAATTGCTAGCAGTTGCTTGTCAGTCATGTACTGCTACATGACTTACCTAGTCTGAATTATATACAACATCTCAGCACCATACTCAGAAAGGACTGTTAAGCCTGTTAGCATCCTTCCTCAGGTCCAGAGAGTTTCAGGAATCTTTGAAGTTGATGGTGCAGTGGAGCAAAGCTTTCTGTTCAAAGGGCAGCATCTTCCAAAACAAGCTGATTAAGGCTCATTCCAAGTGCACCCTTTCCTTGTTGCTAAATTGAGCTCCATTCCTTCTCCCCACCATATCTGGAAAGATGCCGTTCGGGGGGGAATCTTCCCAAATAACACCCAACAGAGTTACATCTCCTATAGCAATTTTAATGACTGAGCATTAAGAACCAGAGTCTAAACTGTGCCCAGGAGCTCATGAAATCTGCTCTATGTGCCTGCTTATGGAACAAGGCAGGGGATTTTCTGTCTTAAGTAACAAGGCACGCCATGCATCTGGAAGGAGAAGCAGGCCCTGAAATGTTCACAGCATGCTGCAGCCGAATGTTTTCTCTCTTCTTCAGAAGATAAACTCTCTTCTTCAGAAGTTTTGATTTGTTTTCTTTGAATTTCAAAAATCCATACAGGGAGGGGAGACAAGTCAGGCAAGCAATTCCATAATGCTTCTTATGTGGGAGCCACTTTCTGACAGGCTGTTGTGTTTGCAGAGGTTTACTCTGCTGCATCACAAGGCATGGAGATGAGCCTGTGAAAATCCCTGAAGTAGAGTGATGAGAATGGGGCAGAGAGGAAATAACCTTTTATCATGTCTTAACTTAGGCCCAGAAACTGTGCCTGTACCAGTCCAGAACAGCAGAGAATGCCCTCTTTTTTTTTTTACCTCTAAATTTCTGTGTTTTTTTTTTTCTTAACCAAACCACAAAGAACCACAACCTTTCCCAAATGAATCACAGAAGATCCATGGTTCTCAGCATTTTTTTTTTACATCTTTATTGGAGTATAATTGCTTTACAATGGTGTGTTAGTTTCTGCTTTATAACAAAGTGAATCAGTTACATATATACATATGTTCCCATATCTCTTCCCTCTTGCGTCTCCCTCCCTCCCAGCCTCCCTACCCCACCCCTCCAGGTGGTCACAAAGCACCGAGCTGATCTCCCTGTGCTATCAGCATTTATTTTTAAATAACGTGTGTTGTCATATTATGGAGAGTCATAAATAGCATATATAAATCTAAAAATTCAGACATTAAAAAAATGTGTAGCCTTCTATCCTTAATTCCAAGGAAATGTTAAGAGTTATTTATTTTTGAAGATCAGCATTATTTTGGTGGCAACCTTTGGGATTTTACTTTACTAGTGAAAGACAGTGATTCATCTTGCCCTCACTAAGGCAAACCCAAGACAGGCTTGATGATTCTTTAAGCGGTAGAGTCAGCGACACTTGTTAGCAAACACTTTTCTAACTTGTCAGAGGCTAATTATTTTTGATGTGTGGTTTTTATCAAATACCTTCTAAAGAAACTGCAATGTCTTTCCTGAATTTTTTCTTTGCAAGAGCCTATTTCTAAGAGCACATTCAATCTTAGGTAATAGTTTCTCATTTGTATGAAAGTTGCTGTCTTTCGTATTTGCTTTTTCTACTGATTTCCATAGAAATCATTCTTGCCCTTCTGTGAGGAGTACAGGAGCCAAGGCTCTGATGTGACCCCTGGTAGCGAGAGCAGGTCTGCACAGATGTGGTACAGAGCTTCCCAGCTCCGAAACATGTGCGAGCACACAGAACTCTCTTTACTTTTCAGTCTCAGAATTAGTGGATTTATTGGGCTGGTGCTGACATAAAAAATGAAATGAAACATCTGATTGTAACAGCTGCACAAAATTTGGACTCATGTAAACTGGTCTGACATCACACATTCTGCATGTGAGTTCCATGAGTATTCTCCATATGGTGCTAATACAATAACATGCCTACAAAGTCCCTGTGGTTTATGGCATGATGAGCTCCAGAGCTGAGGAAATAAAGCCAGGAAGCCTACGCCATTTGCCGAATGGAGCTAGCTTTGGGTAAAGTCTCGTTCTCACTGAGCTGCTCAGGCTCACTAGGCGCAAGAAGCCATGCTGGGCATAGTACCAGCAGTAAGCTTTATGTTGGAGATCCTGGTCCCCTCTCCTTGGAAGGGGTGAGAGTGAGGTCTCACAATGTTTTTTTACCTTACTCCATAGAAAAATAGATGTGGGAGTGTAAAGGAGTTGCCAAAGCCACCTTACTCCTTCCCAGCAGTCAGGAAAAGGCAGGTAGAAAGAGAGAAAGAGAACATAATGGCTCAACAGAAATCCTGGCGAGATCTAGCAATCCTTTGCTGGGGAGGCTGGAGTTCTGCCCAGGGCACACGGTGGCATTGATCAGATCAGTGACACCCCACACTGACCCACAGCTATAAACACAATCTGCACATGTTCTCTTTCTTCAGCTAAAGGCAGGCGGGGCGGGGGTGGTCCAGGCATTTGGCAAGTAGTTCGTGTTGCTCTGACAGGCTGTATATGTGGCCTAGAAAAAAATTCTGTCCTTATTTAATTTTTGAAAATGACTCAAAGACACTTGTTTATCTGTTGGCAGATTAACCTCACAGAGGATGACTTTTGGAAAATATTTAGCGGCAGCTTAACTTTCCCTGTTTGCTCAGCATAATGCTGGATTGCTTCCCTCACCATCAGTTTCCAGGCTCAGAGAAAACACACTGCAAGTGTAGCATTGTAAACAGATTCGTCTGATAGACTTTCAAGGTCAGTGAGCTTATTGAATGCAGCACCTGTTTGCATGAGAGAATTCGTAAGTGGGTGTATCAGGTTGGGGTCCCTCATATTTTAGAGCAGCACCTATTGACTGTATGTGATAGTCCATTCTAGTTCTGTTGGGCACTAAATACACAGAGGCAGAAAGAGATCTCTGAATTTCAAGAGTTGCAAGGGGGGGAGACAGAACATCTTTGGGCCCAAGTGAGGATTTTCATGGTCTGAGAAAGGGAAGGGAGAAAAAAAACAGGTGGGGATAGGAGAAATCTCAGGAGAGTAATGAACGTTCTCATATTGTTATAAAGCATTTCAAAATAGAAAAAAAATCAGTGCTACCTAGCTAATTTTTTCCTCCAGTGAAACTCATCTTCAGTCTTCTTAAATCATAAGCAGAACAGAATTACATTAATAGAAAATCACTTCATAAACAATTTTACTAAAATTTATTCATTCTGTAAAATTGGAGGTACCTGTGATTTTAATGACACAAAATGTAAGTTAAAACTAAGCTTAATACTGGAATCACTGTACACCGTAAGGTCAGTTGTAAAATTCTCCTTTGTTTTGACCATCTATACAATGGCTCTCCTCCATCATGATGGGCAATGTAGAGATGATTGTTAAACAAAAGCAAATAGGTTTTTGAGGAATTCTGGTCTAATCTCCTGGGGCCCAAGGTGGTGGCTTAGAACCATCCCACTGCAGCTGAGATCAGAGAGTCTATTTGGGGTTCTATCTAGGTTCTAGACCATTCTCTAATTGTCCAACTGGAATTAAACAAACTATACAGTGTTAATGAACTGTGTGGCCACATCTGCCTCTGCCAGGCGTACTACGGCCCTGATGCATGCTGTTAGGTCACCACACGTTAATTATCTTTCAGGTTCTCTGAACATTCTTTTCTAAACAAGGCAGCCCTGCCAACTTGTCAACAGGGCATTATTCTCTACAAACGAAGTTACTTTCTTTTTGCCGGAGAATGCCCACAATGACTTTCTCAGAGGTCTGGGAACAGAAGCAAGATTGTACCTTTCACTGCCTCTTTAATTTAAAGGAGAAAAAAAAAAATCTCTGTAAGCTAATATGTAGCTTCATTGGTGATTATAGTGCTACAAGCTTCTCTGATTTAAACCAGAGAACAGGAAATGTCACCTTCTCAGCTGGTAGAGAAGAAAAAAACATGCAGGTGGATGGTGTGAAATTTAAGCAGACTTGGGAAAGAACTAATCCATGTTTAGAATTCTCCACTGGAGATGTGTTTTGACAGTTCTCTGGTGGTTTCCTGTTTTGGTTTGCCCACTTCATGTTAATGCATGAGGCAGCATGATATAGCTGAAAAATCATGTGTTTTGAGGTCAGGTGTCCCACTCCTGTCACTTTCAGCTAGGCTAGTCACCTATTTCTCTGCGCTTCAGGTTATAAATCTGATAATTCGGGTAATGATACTTAACTCAATGAATTGCTGTGAGAGGTAAAATGATAATGAATATAGAAGTGCTTTATACTGCTGCCTGCTACTTGCTAGCTGTGTGACTTTGTGCAAATTACTTAATCTCTATGCCTAGATTTTGTCATCTATGAAATGGGGATAAACCCCTGAGTTGTGGTGAGGATTACATAAGTTAATACATATAAAGTGCTTAGAACAGTGCCTAGCATACAGTATGCTACTACATACTTAGCTCTAAATGTTTTCCGTTATTTCTATTTATCAGGTGATACAGATATGTTACTTATTTTTTCAGGTGTACTTCACTTTATACTAATTTAAATACAGCAGAATCTATATTTATAATTCTATTATTACTGAGTATTTTGTGCGGAGCACTAAGATAAGTGCTGTATATGAATATAAATTAGGGGGATAGTTCAAAAGGGAATAGCAATGGACTTGAGGACACGGGGAAGGGTAAGGGTAAGCTGGGACGAAGTGAGAGAGTGGCATGGACTTATATACACTACCAAACGTGAAATAGATAGCTAGTGGGAAGCAGCTGCATAGCACAGGGAGGTCAGCTCGGTGCTTTGTGACCACCTAGAGGGGTGGGATAGGGAGGGTTGGAGGGAGATGCAAAAGGGAGGAGATATGGGCATATATGTATGTGTATAGCTGATTCACTTTGTTATAAAGCAGAAACTAACACACCATTGTAAAGCAGTTATACTCCAATAAAGATGTTAAAAAAAAAAGGGGGGGAATAGCAAGGCAGTGCTTCAATTCAAGAATTCACTTTGACAGTACCCACTATTGTTTTCAACACAATTTGAAGTACAGAAGACATGTAACACATCCTTCAAGGAGTCTTTTAAATATATTTTTATTATTCTAATATTAATACATGGTCATTGTAGAAAATTTTAGAAAATACTGATAAGCAATAGTAATAATTATTATTATAACAATAGTAATAAAATGAAATCTAAATCACCTATATTGTCACCACTAAGAGGTAGATATTTCTCACACTTTTGTTTAAATTATTTTGGTTTGTGTGTGTGTGTGTGTGTGTGTGTGTGTAGGTGTACACAAAATTAGAATCATACTGCTTTTAAAAATTTAATAAATCATAAACATCTTTCCATGTTACTAAATATTCTTCTCTTTTCATTATTATTAAAAAAATTTTTTTTTGAAACAGTTTCGGATCTAAAGAAGAATGATAAAAATAGTGCAGAGCTATTTCTACTTAAATATTTGTCTACTCTTTTTAGCATACTTTGGTGGATCTTGCCATCAGCAACGATTACTGTGGTATTTTAATGGTGATTTTCTATTTCCCTCATGTCCCTTCTGTATTTATTTATTGGTATTCTTCTCTGAGGAAGAGCTGTTCCTTCTCTCCCATATATTTACTTAATCATTTATATCCATGTGGACTCATGAACATTTATTTTATTCTCTTTGTTAAAATCTAATATTGTACCATTGCTTTTTATTTTGTTGTTCAAATTGTTCCAGCTTTGATTATTGGGAGCTCTTTCAGATTGGTTCCTATGCACTTTTTGTACTGACTACATTCAAACACCACAGATGCTCCAGGATCATCAACTACCCCAGCCCCTGGAATCAAACAGTTCTCCAAAGATCCCTGATCTCTTATAATGGAGGGTGGTATTTAGAAACCAATACCATCAGGAGTTAGGTGTTCACCTTGTTTACTGAGGTGTCGCTGTTTCTAACCCCTCTCAGTAGATAGAGCCAAGAATGTGTGTGTGTGTGTGTGTGTGTGTGTGTGTGTGTGTGTGTGTAAGTATACATTAACTCATGCATACACATATATCTATATTTCTGTACTAATTTATCTGTATATATTTAAAACTTTTTCAAATTTAACATTTAAAACATGGGTGCATATTGATACCTTTGAATCCAGTTGAGCACCACAGGAGTCATCACAGCCTTCCCTGTTTTCTTATGTGTTAACTTCTTTCTCCAATAGTGAGAGACCTGACTCTGATTATCTACAATATATTTAGCTGTTTGTTTAATCCAACTATACAAAATAAGTTGTGTCAGAATTCCTAGCCCATCCCCCTGTGAGAAACAACTGAAGTGCAGTGTTTGTGTACTTTAGCCTTGCATCAAATCAAAACACTGTTTATCTAAAGTTACTTAGGTTGGCTCCTTTTCTCCCCATCCCCCTTCAGTGTGCTTATGTGATCCATTTAAAATAAGTTAAATGCATTTGTCACAATCTGCATTCCATCTTTTCTCCCACAGCCTGGTAGATTTTTTTTTTTTTTTTTAACCTGTAGTAAAATTCACTTTCTGTGCTGTATGTTTCTATCAGGTTTGGCAAATGCATAGAGTAGTATTATCAACCATCATTCCATACACAATTGCATCAACCCAAAGTTTCTCCTGCTATTCCCGTAGAGACAGCTCCCACAGCCCCTGATCCATCAGCTACTCATTGGTTTTCCTCCTTATGATCTTGCCCTTTCCAGAGTACCATGTGAATAGAACCCAACAATTCTGGGTCTGGCTTCTTTCACCTTGTAAAATGCAGGTAAGATTCGTGCATGCTATTTTGTGAGTCAGTATTTCATTCTATTCTATTGCTGAAAGTATTCTATTATGTACCACAGTTTGCAGAACATCTAGGTTGTTTCCAATTTTAAAGCAGCTATGAATATTTACTTACAGGTTTTGGTACGAACGTTTCCTTTTCTTTTCTTTTGGATGCATGGCTGGGAGTGGGATTGCTGGGTCACGGGGTAGGTATATGTTTACCTTTATAAGAAACAGCCAAACTGTTTCACAAAGTGGCTGTGCCATGTTGCATCCTCATCAGCACTTGGTATTGCCAGGTTTTTTACATTTTAAATATTCTAACAGGCATATTGTGGTACCTTATTGTGGTTTTAATTCATATTTCCCTAATGATTAATGATGGTGAGGGTTTTTCTTATGCTTGTTTTTCATCTGAATATGTTCTTAGGTAAAGTATACGTTCAGCTCTTTTCCTGTTTTAAAACATTGGGTTGTTTTCTGATTGTTACGATTTATGAGTTCTTTATATATTCTGGATATAAGTCCTTTTACAAATATGATTTTAAAATATTTTCTCCCAGTTTGAATTACCTTTTCATTCTCTTAATCAAAAGCGGAAGTTTTTACAGAGAAAATTTTTTTATTTTAATACAATCCAGTTTATTAACATTTTTTCTTTCATGGATCATGACTCTGTTGTTGTATCTTAAAAACTCTTTGCCTGGGCTTCCCTGGTGGCACAGTGGTTGAGAGTCCGCCTGCCGATGCAGGGGACACAGGTTCGTGCCCCGGTTCGGGAAGATCCCACATGCCGCGGAGCGGCTGGGCCCGTGAGCCATGGCTGCTGAGCCTGCGCGTCCGGAGCTTGTGCTCTGCAACGGGAGAGGCCACAACAGTGAGAGGCCCGCGTACCGCAAAAAAAAAAAAAACTCTTTGCCTAACTCAGGCTTCCTCAATGGTGGCACTATTAACATTTTGGACTGGATAACTCTTTGCTGTGAGGGGCTGTTCTGTGCATTGTAGAATGTTTAGCAGCATCCCTGGCCTCTACCCATTAGATGCCTGTAGAACTCCCTCCTCCCCCACACCTGCCACCTATTCATGATGATCAAAAACGTTCTAGACATCGCCAAATGTCCCCTGGCATATAAAGGTGACTTTGTTCAGAATCACTGGCTTAATCCAAGGTCATGCACATCATTTTCTCCTGTGTTTTCTTTGAGAAGGCTTTTGGCTTTATGTTTTATATTTTAGGTCTATGATTCATTTTAAGTTAATTTTTGTGTGAGGTATGAGATACAGGCTGAGGAGTTTTTTTTCCCTTTGCATATGGACATTCAGTTGTTCTAGAACCATTTGTTTCAAGAGACTGTCTTCTCTATTGAATTGTAGTTGCCTTACTGTCAAAACTCAGTTGACTGTATTTATGTGGTTTTATTTCTGGTCTCTCTCTTCTGTTCCATTGATCTATGTGTCTATCCTTTCTCCATAACCACTGTATTGATTACTATAGCATTACAGTAACACTGAATTACATAGTGTGAGTCTTCCAACTTTGTTATTCTTTTCAAATTTTTTTGGCAATTCTCGTTCCTTTGCCTTTCCATATAAACTTTAAAACCACCATGTCAATACCTATGTACAAGCCTGCTGGATTTTTTCATTGGAATTGCATTTAATCTATATAATGAATTGGGGAGATGTAACATCTTAATAATACTAAATCTTCTAATCCAAGGACATGATCTGTTTCTCCATTAGTTTGGGTCTTCTTACTTTTTTTTCCTTTAGTATTTTGTTCTTTGCATCATGCAGAACCCACATAATTTTTTTATATTTATACCTAAGTTGGGTTTTTTGGCGCAATTGTAAATGGTATTGTTATTTTAATTTTGAATTTCAGTTGTTCAGTGCTGGTGTATAGAAATACCACAGTTTTGTTTTCACTGACTTTGTATCCTGTAGACTTTATTAAACTCATTTAGTTGTTCTAAGAGCTTTTGTGTAGATTATTTGGAAATTTCTACATGGACATTTTGAACTGGATAATTCTTTGTTGTGGTAGGCTATGAATAGATGACATGCCTTTTATTTCCATGTCTTGTCTTATTGTAATGGCTAGGAGTCCCCGTATGATGTTAAATAGGTGTAGTAAAAGTGGATATCTTTTGCCTTTTTCTCTATCTTAGAGGTAAAGTATTGAGTCTTTAACTATTTAGTATGATGTTAGGCAAAGGCTTTTTGTAGATGTCTTTTATTAGGTTTCGGAAGTTTCTCTAACTAGTTTGCTGAGAGTTTTAATCATGAATGGGGGTAGAATTTTGTCACATGCTTTTCTTGCATCTATTTTCTTCTTTAGTCTGTTATTACGGTGACTTACATTGACTGATTTTCAAATATCAAGCCAGTGTTACATTCCTGTGAGCAACGCTACTTGGCCGTGATGTATTATCTTTTTTATATTCTCTGCATTAAATTTGCTAACATTTTGGTAAGAATTACTTTTCATCTGTATTCATGAGGGATGTTGCTCTGTAGTTTTCTTCTTTCGCGATGTTGTTTTGGCCTTGGTATTAGGGCAATTCTGGTGTCGTTTCTGTTTTCTGAAAAAAGTTGTGTTAAATTTATATTGTTTCTTTCTTACATGTTTGATAGAATTCACTGTTGACTTCTATCTATTCTATCCATTTGGGCCTGGAGATTTCTTTTTGGAAGGTTTTTAAAGTACAAATTAAATGTCTTTAATAGCTATAGGACTGTCGATTTATCTAGTTTCTTCTTGAGTGAGCTTTAGTAATTTGTATCTTTCCTGGATTCCATTTCATATAAGTTATCAAATTTCTGGGCATAGAGTTGTTCAAAATATACCCTTACAATCTTATTAATATTTGTAGGGTCTGTAATGATATCCCCTCTTTCGTTCCTGATGTTGGTAATTTATATCTTTTCTCTTTTTTTCTTGGTCAGTCTGGCCAAAGGTTTATCAATTTTGTCAGTCTTTTCAAAGAATCAGCTTTTGGTTTCATTAATATTTCTTTATTGTTTTCTGTTTTTAATTTCGTTGATTTCTGTTTTAATTTTTATTATTTTCTTTCCTCAGCTTATGTGTAACAAGTGTATTTTGCTCTTCTTTTTCTAGTTTATAAAGATGGAAGCCTAGGTTATTGATTTGAGAGTTTTTTTCTCTTGTAAGCATTTAATTCCTAAATTTCTCTCTAAGCACTACTGCAGCTGCATTCCACATGTTTTGATATGTGTGTTTTTATTTTCTTTCAGTCAAAACTCTTCTTTAATCCCTTGAGACTTTCTCTTTGGTTCATAGATTATTAGAAGACAGTTGTTTAATTTCCAATATTTGGGGATTTTTCCAGATATCTTTATATTATTGATTTCTAGTTTAATTCCATTATGGTCTGGGAACATACTTTGAGTGGTTTCTATATTTTAAAGTTTGTTTTATTTCACAGAATATGATACATATTGGTGAATGTTCCATGTGTAGTTGAAAAGAAAGTGTATTCTGCTATTGTTGGGTGGAGTGTTCTATATCTGTCAATTTGGTCTGATTGTTAATCACGTTGTTCAGGTTTTCTAGTTCCATGATAATTATCTGTCTGCTTCTTCTATTAGTTACTGAGAGGTAATTGTATATGTCTCCTTTCAGGTCCATCTCCTTTTGCCTCATGTCTATTGAAGCTGTGCTGTTAGGTGCATTCACAAATTAATTGGTTACATTTTCTTGAAAAAGTAAACCTTTTATCATTATGTAGTATACCTCTCTATCCCTGATAATATCTCTTGTTTTGAAGTTTTCTTTGATAACATAGCTACTCCAGCTTTTTTTTCTTTTTTTGATTAGTGTTTGCATGCCATATTTTTCTTCATTCGTCCTTTTACTTTTAACCAATCT
The DNA here is from genome assembly GCF_951394435.1 of Stenella coeruleoalba. Taxonomy (NCBI): domain Eukaryota; kingdom Metazoa; phylum Chordata; class Mammalia; order Artiodactyla; family Delphinidae; genus Stenella; species Stenella coeruleoalba. The sequence continues at coordinate 37,295,910 of NC_137150.1, read as the reverse complement.
GTCTTTATAATTAATGTGAGTTCATTTGTTCCCTTTGTCCTTTTTTTCTTTTCCTGCCTTCTCTTGTGTTAATTGAGAATGTTTTTTTATTCTGTTTCATCTCCCCTGTTGACTTATTACTCATTCCTCTTTAAAAACTATTTTTAGTGGTCTCTCTAGGGTTTGCAATATACACCTTTAATTAATCTTGCCTGCCTTCAAATATTATAGTCTTTTATGTGTTGTGTAAGGACCTAGCAGAAATATAGTCTCAATTCCTCCCTTCTATCCTTTGTGCTATTATTTTCATGCCTTTCACATTTACATGTGCTATGAACACAGACTACATTGCCCCTATCATTGTTTCCAACATTGAAAAGTTATCTTTTAGAGCAGTCAAAAATAAGAAAAGAAATGAATTTTATTTTGCCTTCATTTATTTATTCCATTTACAAGGTCTTCATTTCTCTGTGTGGATCCAAGCTTCAGTCCAATATCATATTCTTTTTGCATGAAGAACTTCCTTTAACATTTCTTATAGAGTATGTTTCCTAGTAATAAATTCCCTCAGTTTTTGTAAGTCAGAAAAAGTATTTTTCTTTTTTGAAAGACATTTTTGCTGGGTATAGGATTCTGGATTCACAGGTTTTTGTTTTATTTTCTTCTTTTAGTACTTAAAGATGTCACTTCACTGTCTTCTGGCTTGCACTGGTTCTGTTGCAACTCTTTTCTTTGTTCCCCTGTATGTAATGTTTCTTTTTCTGTGGCTTCCTTTAATATTTTTTTTCTTTGTCATTGGTTTTCAGCAGTTTGAGTCTCATGATATGGCTAGGTGTGTTGTATGTGTGTTGTATCATCCTACTTTTATGCCCTCTGAACTTCTTGGATCTGTGGTTTAGTGTTTAAATTAAGTTTAGATAACTCTTGGTCATTATTTCTTCAGATGTATCTTGTGCCCCCCTCTCTCTTCTACTTCTAGGATTCCAGTTATGCATATGTTAGAATATTTAATAATGTCCCGTAACTCTTGGATATTATGCTGTTTTTCCTCCCACTCTTTTTTTCTCTTTGTGCTTCATTCTTGGTAATTTACATTGAGCTACCTTCCAGTTCACTGATTCATGCCCCATCTATCTGAGTCTATTAATGAAACTGTCTAAGGCATCCTTTTCTCTATTATTGTGTTTTTCATTTCCACCATTTTGATTTGATTTGATTCTCATAGTTTCTGTCTCTCTGCTTAAATTAACCATCTGATCTTGCATGTTGTCCACCTTTTTCATTAGGGCCATTAACATATTAATTATAGTTATTTAAAATTCCCTGTCAGATAGTTCCAACATCTGTATCATAACTGTATCTGGTTCCGATGTTTGCTTTCTTTCTTTGGAGTGTATTTTTTCTTGCCTTTTCATATGTCTGGTAATTTTCTGTTGAAAGCTGATCATCTTGTGTAGGTTAGCAGAGACTTGAGTAAGTAGTTTTTAAGCGTTAATATGAGGGTACCTTTCTTCTGTTAGCCTTTAATGTAGTTGCTTGAAGCATTCTAGGTTTGGATTGCTATGCTTATCCTCAATGCATCACAGGCTTCAACTTCTTACAGAGACACCTACTGATTAGGTTGGAAGTGAATTTACCAGAACAACGTCTGTTTGATTCTGAATTTTAGGTGTTCTCTTTGCATTGTACCTCAGCAAGAGTTTCTTTGCTTGCTCTTATTTTTCTCCCATCTCTCTCTCAGTAGTATTCTACTGTTATTTGTTATTCAAGTAACTTGTTATTGCTAGCTTGCAGTGGGGGAAGTGTGGTGTGGGAATCTATCCTCTGTGTTCTGAATAAGCCTTAGTCTTAGGCCTGCACCATATGGGATATGGCCTTTCAGTTCTCCTACCCTACCCAGGCTGTGTTTGTGGGCCCAGTGTGTAATCCTATCCCTCCCTGATTTTTTCCTTTGTCTCCTTTCACCCATTCGCAATGAGTTTTCTCCAATGCCCTAAGGGCAGCAGTGCTTGGTGCACTTTCCTCCTGCAGATTAAGGCTTTTTTTTTCCCTGTTGGAAGTAGGAGAGATGGATGCAGCAAGTATTTCTTACCCCTCCCACAAAATGGCTCTACCACTCTCCTAGGTCTTCAGCATGATGGATCCAACTCAGGGCTCTTTCTGATCTTTTCTGTGAGCATCTGTAAAGGTTGTGGAGAAAGAGCCTGAAAGAAGTATAGAATCCCATAAATTCTGTGACCCTCAGGGGTTTCACACTTGTCTGTCAGCCTGTATTCCATCTTCACCAACTTATCAGCTATTTTATTTGAACTCGCTTACTGATGTCTGGTGGCATCTACCCCAAGTGAGTACTTTGCATTCCCTTTCTCTCTGCAGACATTATCCCTTCTTAGGATTTAGATCTGTTGTTTGCTTTGCAACCTCAGCTCTTTGATAAGTTAACATAGAAAAGTTGTGATTTTGAAGATAATCTAATTACGCTCATTGTAAGAGTAAGAGGGCGATGCTCCTTCTAGCTCTTTACATCCTTCCCTTTCATTTTAATGACCAAACTGTATTCCATTCAATGACTATGTAACCTACTTTTTAAAACCAATCCCAGTCCCTTATATTGTACTTTTAGGCAATTTTCCATTTTTTTGCTATTGTAAACAAGGTTGTGTCCCCCTTCTAGGTAAATCTATCTTTGATTATTTACTTTCTAGTCATTTACAACCTAAAGAGAGAACAGATAGGCATATCAGGAACAATTAAGTAAGGATGTAAGGTATGATAAAATGAATGCCCAAAATAGCATTCTAGGATGCAATAATAAGGAGTTATAATGGAATTATAATGGTGTCTCACATCTGTGTAGAACTTAACAATATTCTTCACACTTATTAAACATTTTGATCTTAACAATAATGCCCCATTTTCCTTATTAGGAAAATAAGAACTAGAGAACTTCAGAGGGTTAACTCAGGGCTACACAGCTGTTAAGTAATGGAGCTGGGACTTGACTCAGTATCTTAGAGAAAGTCTTCATGAAAGAGGAGATGGGCCTGAACTGAACCTTGATAGATGGGTAGCTTAACCATAGGCAAAGACAGGAGAAGACATCTGATGAGAAGGCAATGTTAATGAGGAGACACACCCCTGCAAAATTTACATACATCTGTGCAATCTACAGAAGCACATGTTAAGACTGAAAAAGGCTTGGACTATTGAATTCTGTCACCAATGTGTTTCTTGTTCTCATTTTAGAATAAATGATATCCATATCAGATTATCTAGGTGATTAGCACAATGGATCTGACCTGAAAGTAGGAAGCCTTCAGCTCAGCTGTTCCCTGAATCTGACTGATTTAGTCCACATGCTCCACCCAACCCAGGAAGGGAGCCAGCCTCTGCTTCACTCAACCAAACAGTGTTCAGTGTTTGGGTGGAAAGGAAGATGCATTCCAGCTGTCTCCAAAAATGAAGAAAATCAGAAGATGGTTTTTTCCCCCTTCTTCAGTGAAATAAACCTGACCTTCTGGTAGGAGAGTCTTAAATCGGAAATGGTTTAACCAAATCACAACAGGAAACAGCTCTGGTTACAGCCCAGCTTGCTTAGGTCCTAATGGGTGAAGAGAGCATCCCATCCCTACTTCCTGAAACTCTGGGTATAGCAGGTAGTTGTCCTAAGGGGCCTTGACAAAGGGTGCCGGACTTTGCCTTTGGGATTTCTGCTGTCAGAACTGCCTAAAGAAGAATGAATATTTGCCACAGGAAGAAGCAATAATCCAATAATTGGGAACCCTGTCTTTAAATGTAGTTAATTTCTATTTAATTAGCCAGTAACTACATTTAAAATAAAGAACAGTTGGTAATCAAAAACAGGAGGATAAAGGATGAGCAATTGTGCAACAGGATAGAATTACTAGGCCAAAACAAAGTTGGGGGAAAGTAAGAGACACGATGCTTCAGAGAAAACATGGTTGGGAGCGGAGTGATTGTCGACAAGCAGCTGTGGGCCTCATAAAGATTTATATCAGCTTTTCCTTGTGTTTGTTAGCTATCAATAAACTGATTTTAATCACCAAGTGGGCTTTTATTATAAAGCATTGTTCCTTTATTAAATAAAAGTTAAAAGCACATATAAATGGCAATTTAAAAACTGTCAAGTGGAATAAGCGTTTCACACATCCTGGTACATCCTTGGTGACAGAGGTACAGCTCGGACCGGTTTCCAGAAAACTCTGGAAACTCAGCTCTCAGGGCTCTTGCTGACCCCCTGGCTGCTGGTGGTATAGGTTTGCAGGCAAAGGGGCCGCTCCCCTCAGCGAAGAATGTGGAATCCACAGAGCTGGGGAGAGGTGCCTCTCTCTGCCAACCCATCCCCTGCGTTTGTAATCCCTGCCTTTCTGCACCACCCAAGATGTCCTGCTGTGTTTTGTAAAGACTCATTCCTTCCCTGTGCTATTCCTCACTGGGGGTGGGGGAGAGACAGAGAGAGAGACAGAGAGAGAGAGAGGGAATGAAGAAGGGAAGGGCAAGGGGCAGTGAGAAGAGATGAGAATAGCTTGAATCTGGGGCCCCAGGCTGTGAGCAAGCTTCAAATTGAGGTTTTCTTTTCAGTAGACATTTTCTAATTAAACTTTAAACCCAAACCCTTGTTCCACCTTTCTCCAAAATGCGAGATGTCTCCCTCCTAGTTAGCATGAAATGAATTCTTCTTTTTCCTTCATTAGAAACAGAAATTGATCTTCTTTAAAGATAAAAATTTCATTTGGAACCAGTGCATGTTCATCAGAGCAACTAAAAAGCCCCATGAGAATCAGCTCAGAAGAAGGAAGGTGCAAGAGTGTCACGATAAGTAGAACTTCTCATCAGACCTGCTGTCCAGGGATGTTAAAGTGCTTTTTAAAATGGGGACTAATAAGGCCACTCAGCTTTGTTTTCTAAGAGCCTTAGCTAAATTAATCATGGCACAGAATAACCCTTACTGTAAGGTAAAATAATGATTCCCGGTATTTTGAAAGCAATCGCTGATCCACAAAGAGGGAGGTAACATCTCCTCGAACCAAGATTAAAACTCCACTCCCTTCCTGTCATCAAAGGCCAGCTTGTTTGTATCCGAGCGGGGCCTTGGGAGAGCCAGGCGCTGGGTCGGAGCAGCTGCAGCCACAGGAATGGGAGGCCATGCACCACTGAGGCTCTGGCAATGCAGGCTCCAGGTGGAGGCTGTTGAGGTTTTGTTTACTAATTACATATTCTCCCTGTAAGTGGTCAGGCATCAGCCGGGCTTCCTGCTCAGGGACTCAACCCATCCCAGGCCCATCCAGGCGGAGCTGGCTGCTCCCACCGGCCCGGGCCACCCACAAACTGGCACTCTGTGCACATGGAGGCCAGCTCCCCTCCTGCATTAGCTACGGCGTGGATTCCTGGTCACATCTGCACAGCCAGAGTGAAAGCCTGTAATTTCCATAGAATCCAGTTCTTTTGAGTCAGAGCTGCAGATAAGTGTTTGTTTTATTTTTCTTTTCAAGGTGATTACACATCCTTTGGTTGTGGGGAAGCCTGGGCTATCACGAAGGGAAGAGGCTGGGTGAATTATTTTAAAAGTATGCAGCGAAGGCCTGCGAATCGCTGTGGAGGAGGGATGGAGTGCCTCCCTCATCTGGGGGCCTCTCTGAGGAAAAGCAGAGGGGACCCCAGGAGGCTTGTTGGAAGACAGTTTAATTCGGAAAATAAAGCAGCACTTCACCTCCCGTGTGCTGGGTGGGGAATTGTAAAACAGGACACAGTCAAAATAGGCGTTAAGGCCAAACCGAAGTCAGCCCAAAGCCAGGCGTGCATTCCCAGGAACCTGCTGGGCTGTGTTATTTGCATACATCAGTCTCCAGTCTCCATTGTCTCCCACAGGAAGAACTTGTTCCATTCCATTAAAGATGCCTGAATATTTTATTGACTAAAAACAAGGCCTGAGCCGGATGGTAAACAAGTTTGGAGTGCTGTTTTTGAATTGTGTTTATGTTTTATACATGGGACAGTTTTAAATATTTTTTTTTTAATTCAAAACATTCCAGAAATTCTGTAGCTTGAGGGGACAACCACTACAAAAGTTTCAGAGCAACATTTGGACACTTTCAAGATTACTTCAGGGACTTTAACGGTGAGAAACGAGAAGGGAAAACTTTCATTAACGAAAACATTTTAGCAGCTGTATACAGAGATCAAAACCAAGGGCAGGCATTCCAAGTTCACACTGTGAAGCGCCTACCAAAAGATTCTGCTGTCAGCTTTCACAATATGGAGAGTTCATCTTTTCATCTCATCAAATAAAAATATGCCCCAATTCCCGAGTAGGTATTCAGTTCATACGAGGGAGCGGGGGAGGTGTTCTCATTCCGCAAACGCTCTGCACACTCATCCAAAGATCCCCGTGGTCTGGGCTAGTGAGAGAAAGGGGTGCCCTCCGCCTGGCTGCAGCTTCGCAGGGATCAGCTTTCGCAGATGCAGGCAGGAGAACAAAGGGCAGGCTTCATCTGCCCGCGCCCCACAGGCCCCTGTGCAGGGGGAGCGTCATTCCAATGCCCATCACATGGCCTCTGTGGCATAAAAGCCTTTTAATAATTCTGATTTTGAATATCAAATTGAAATGAAAAGTGCGTTTAGGAAGGATGGGCTGTATCCACGCTGAAGAGCGTGTTCTATGCCAACAGGTTGAGCAGGCGCCGTGGCTCTCAACTGGGCCGCACGTTGCACCACCTGCTCTGAAATGTACCGATGCTGCCTCCCTGCCACCCTCCCCCACTCCTAGGGTATGATTTAACTGACCTCAGGTGTGGCCTGGGCATCAGGAGTTTTTAAAGCTCTCCAGGTGATTCTAAGGAGCCAGCGTGGGAACAGCTATAGAGTGATTTAGGATGGCACTTGAGGCCTCTCCGTAATCTAGCCCCAGCCCAACTTTTTGACCTTTTCTTTGCTTTCTCCACCTCTGCCTCAGCCTGTACATGAGACACAGAGAGACCTTCTCACTGTGCCCGAATGTACTTTGTCCCTTCATATTTCCATGCTTTTATGCACCCACATTTTCTCACTCTGGGCACCAAAGAAAGCCCAGCTAAATGTCCTTCTCTGTGCAACCTTCCCTACCTGTCACCTCACCTTCACCAGTGAGTCACACCTTGTCCCTTGTCCCTCGATCACAGTACATAGCTTTATTAGAGCATTTCTCACATTATATTAACAGCATCTGCTTGTAGATCTGCCCGCTCTCCCTCCGCAGCGGAATGTGGACTGTAATTGCAATAATAAGCACCGGACTTGGCAGGGTAGAGGTTTCTATTTCTATGAATGTTTATTGAATGAATGAATGAATGAGTGAATGAATGAATGCCAATCTTGATATTGTTGATGTTTGATCACATTGAACCCAGTTCTCTAACCATGGTCACCTGGAGACTAAGTAATTTGGAAGTGGGCAATCTATATTTTTGCCAATCAAAGTGGGGTTCTTTGACCAGTGGTTGGCTACATTATCTGAGCACTTGTTACAAATGTAGAATTTGCATTTTAATAAGATCCCAGGGTAATTCATATGCACAGCACAGTTTGAGCTATATTTTTAAACAAGCTCCCAGGTGATTTCTACGTAGCCAGTCTGCCAGCCAGCATTGGGACCCACTGTTCTAGACTTCCATGTACTGAATGTAGTGAACCCTGGCCTACTGGTTGCCTCTATTCTCCCTTCTCCCTTCCTAACAAAGCCCTGATTTCGTTCAGTTATCAGCCCTTCACCTGTCAAGCCTGTGCCTCAGGGAAGCTTGACCCCACCTGAGAAGTGGACCTGATTGGTCAAAGGCACAGCCCATCCTTCTGGCCAGGGATGGGTTCAGGAATGGACATGAGACTAGATTCAGGTCAATGAAATATGAGGGTGAGTAGGCTGGAGCAATCTAGAAAAAGTTTTCAGTTTCCTAAGAGAAAGCCACAAATGGGAAAAAAACAATCTCTCTTCTTCAGAGAGATTTGTTGTGTATGCTTGTTCTTTATGTTTATTTCCCACTTCTTCACATAGAATATTAAAAAGATGTGAACCTACAGGTCAAGATTTAATACAATGAATAATGTTAATGGCTTTGTCAAGGACATTCTTTTTTTTTTTAAAGACATTCTTAAATTAAACCGGTAGGGTTTTTTTTTTTGGCACTTCGAGTGTGTGGCAGTGAATGCAATAACTGCTAGTATAGTTTGGTACCACTGCCTGGACTTGAGCTAAAATGCCAGTGGTTTTCTCCAACATGGCTTGTGTATCATCAGTCAACACGGTGTCAACACGGTGAAAAAGATAAATGGCATCTTATTGGGTGGGCCAAAATGTTTGTTCAGTTTTTTTCCGTGAGATGGCTCTGGTACCACCTAGTTGTCTTTAACTTCATTTGAAACAATTTCATTAGATTGTATGTGACAGCTGTCATATCCATGTGCATTTAAAAAAAGACCTATCTAAATTGGTGAATTCTTGTGTTTTAATTTTAATATTGAAGATGGAAGAAAAAAGCATCATTTTCGGCATATTATGTTTATTATTTCAAGAAAGGTAAAAACGCAACTGAAATACATAAAAAGATTTGTGCAGTGTATGGAGAAGGTGCTGTGACTGACCAAACATGTCAAAAGTGGTTTGCGAAGTTTCGTGCTGGAGATTTCTTGCTAGATGATCCTCCACGGTCGAGTAGACCAATTGAAGTTGACAACAATCAAACTGAGACATTAATTGAGATCGATCAACGTTATACCACGCGGGAGATAGCCGACATACTCAAAATATCCAAATCAAGTGTTGAAAATCATTTGCACCAGCTTGGTTCTGTTCATCACTTTGATGTTTGGGTTCCACATAAGTGAAGAAAACCTTCTTGACCATATTTCCGCACGCGATTCTCTACTGAAACATAATGAAACATTCCATTTTTAAAACAAATTGTGACAGGTGATGAGAAGTGGATACAGTACAGTAATGTGGAACGGAAGAGATCGTGGGGCAAGCGAAATGAACCACCACCGACCACACCAAAGGCTGGTCTTCATCCAAAGGTGATGTTGTGTATAAGGTGGGATTGGAAGGGAGTCCTCTATTTTGAGCTCCTTCCAGAAAACCAAATGATTAATTCTAACAAGTACTGCTCCCAATTAGACCAACTGAAAGTGGCACTCGACGAAAAGTGTTCAGAATTAGTCAACAGAAAACGCATAATCTTCCATCAGGATAACGCAAGACCGCATGTTTCTTTGATGACCAGGTAAAAACTGTCACAGCTTGGCTGGGAAGTTCTGATTCATCTGCCATATTCACCAGACATGGCAACTTTGGATTTCCATTGATTTTGGTCTTTACAAAATTCTCTTAATGGAAAAAAATTCGATTCCCTGGAAGACTATAAAAGGCATCTGGAGCAGTTCTTTGCTCAAAAGGATAAAAAGTTTTGGGAAGATGGAATTATGAAGTTGCCTGAAAAATAGCAGGAGGTAGTGCAAAAAAAGGGTGAATATGTTGTTCAATAAAGTTCTTGGTGAAAATGAAAAATGTGTCTTTTATTTTTACTTAAATAACCGAACACACTTTTTGGCCCACCCAATATTATCCTGAAACTAGTTTTGACTTTGTGGGCCACCTGAAATGGTTTTGGACTCCCCAGGGGTCTGCAGACCACACTTGGAGAACTGCTACAGTGGGTGATAATTTGGTAAATGAAACCTCTTAGGAAAAGTTCTGGATACAAAGTGATTATTGCAAAGGCCTGGAAGAGACTCAGTTCTGTGTTACATCACAGTCTGGCCCCTGCATCTGGGTCAACTTCACTATTGACCCAGTGGCTGCATCACATGGGGCCATTAACAGAGGAGTCTTAGGAGTGTCCAGGTGCTGAGGTGTTTGTGAGGCCTTGGCTGGAGGGCACAGGAAATTGGCTTACCCAGTCCATGTGCTGCCAGTTATAGACACACTCACAACACTGCAAATCCACAACTAACTTCTTTGTTTCCCTACTCAGCCCACTAGGCAATTTAACTGGTACTCTACTTAGAAATCCACTATTTAACGTGATCTGATTTCTGTTTATAATTCTTAAAATATTCCTATTCGTGAAGTTGTCTAAGCCTTTCTCTTGGGATAAAAGTTCTTTCGTGCTAAATAACTATGAAATAATGGAGGTTTTGTGTAATTCTGAGGGGCATCAAGACCCTCTCTCTCAAGCAGGCTCTTTCCCCGGTAGCTTGCCAGAAACAGGCATCTTGGCAACGCAAAGCACTAACTCCGAGGGCATTGCACTGAGCCAGACCCTGTTTCCAGGAAAGAAAACCCATGTTCTTGAGCCAGAACTAATGCTCTAAGAGCTGGGATTTTCCTTTCCCTTGCTAGAGAGGGAAGAATGACAATGGTTTGCTTGAATCCCTACAGTGGGAAAAGCCACCCAGAAATTTCAGCCTGCTAGACATCTCCATGCCAGATATACTGTCCCTTGACTCATGAATACACTGAGGAATTTGCCCTGGCACCATCTGAAGGGTTAAATAAGGATCCTGTTCCTTATAAGCAGCGATGCTTAGGGCTGACTCAAACTGGGGAAAGGGCCAGTCATGCTACTGGCCTGCTATATGTACTGAATGGATTTCTTAAAGTGCAGAAACAAGACAGACAACCCGAAAGATAGACCTGAATTTGTTCGGCAGAATGGTAGTTTCTGCCTTGCTGCTGCACTGCTGTAAAAAAAAAAATAGTGATCTGAATATGGCAGAGAAGGAAGCTCCCAGATCATCAGAGGAATGGCTCTGAGTTTTAGCAAGTTTTTCCTAATATTTGACCTAAAATATTCTTTCTTTAAGGGTTTCCCAGGCCTTTTTTTTTTTTTTTTCCCTTAAACACAAAAGACAGCTGCATCATACATTCCTACCCTCACTTCTGTGCTAGGAGCACAAGAGTTGTAGTGATCTCCTGGGCTCTGGGTCTCTAAATCTTCCCAGGGAATCCATCTAACCTCCATGCATCAAAGCCAGCCCAAGTCTTGGAAGGGAAGGAGGAGGAAGCAGGGGCTATAAACATACTTGGGGCAATAATTTCCCAGATCTGGATCAAGTTAGTTTTATCTGTGCGACATGCCTGGCCTCTGAATGCTTTTTTTTTTTTTTTTTTTAATTTATTTGTATTTGGCTGTGTTGGGTCTTCATTTCTGTGCGCGGGCTTTCTCTAGTTGCGGCGAGTGGGGGCCACTCCTCATTGCGGTGCGCGGGCCTCTCACTGTCGCGGCCTCTCTTGTTGCGGAGCACAGGCTCCAGATGCGCAGGCTCAGTAGTTGTGGCTCACGGGCCTAGTTGCTCTGCGGCATGTGGGATCCTCCCAGACCAGGACTCGAACCTGTGTCCCCTGCACTGGCAGGCAGATTCTCAACCACTGCACCACCAGGGAAGCCCCTCTGAATGCTTTTGAGTTTGGGAACAAACAGTATTCTGGGTAATCTGCCTTCACCTCCTCATCTCCCACTGCCCCTTTCACAGTGAGCTTTTTAAAAAAATATTTATCTTTTTTTAAAAAATTGAAGTATAGTTGGTTTTCAATGTTGTGTTAGTTTCATGTGTACAGCAAAGTGATTCAGTTTTATATATATATTCTTTTTCAGATTCTTTTCCCTTATGGGTTATTACAGAGTATTGAGTATTGTTCCCTGTGCTGTACAGTAGGTCTTTGTTGGTTATTGATTTTATATTTAGTAGTGTGTACACAGTGGGATTTTGCTTAGTACTTTAGCTCTTATTATTTTGTTGGCAGAATGCTTTCTTCCCTCACTCTCAAACCCCCAAGCACAGTCCTGGTACATTATTTCTGTGTTGTCCTAGAAGGAGAAATGAACCAATAAGCTGGGGGCATTTGTATTCTAGTTCTGCCCTAAATGATCATAGATATGGGAAAACTCACATCCTGTCCTGGGCATCACCTGTAAACAGGGGATTGGGAGAAGGTGAAATTTCTAGTGGCTCCTAAACCTGGAGACCAGAAATACATTTTTTTGCAAAGTCTTCTTTTCCAGCACCTCCTTCTATTGGTCATTTTAAGTGAGCAAAGTCCTCCCCTGTGCTAAGATAAGCTTTTGGGACTACTGGACTTGATGGGTTGCAGATGCTTTTCAATCCTAACGTGTTTTCTCTCTCTCTCTCTCTCTCTCTCTCTCTCTCTCTCTCTGTCTGTCTCTCCAAGTGCTGAGTATTCCCCCTCACCCCGCACTAGCTTGCACTTAATTTGCCATAGTGTCTGTGCCTTCCAAGTGGTCCACGTGTCTTCAGGCCACTCCTTATTTCGCCAGGCTGTGGTCTTAATCTTCCACAGCCTAAATTAAGAGATGAGCAATTTGGTGATTTTTAAAGTATCTTTTTTATTTAAAAGAGTGAAATGGAGGCTCACAGAAGTCAAGATTGGGTCAGAACATTCCCAGGTTGGGTCAAAGGACAGCTACTAGGCAAATAAGTGAGGCAAAGCCCCACATTCCTCAGGTGCCACGACGTAGTAGCCACACAAAAAGTTTCTGGAAAGAAGAGATTCTTACCAGTTTCCAGGGGAGCAGATGGCCTAGGAGAGCTGCCTGGAGCTGTTCACCCCACTCTACCCCCTCCCCCCCTCCCCAGCAAAGGCACCTAGGACTTAGCTTCCTACTGCTATGACCAAGAATGACCAGCTCACACCTACACTGCTGGCCTGAATATTTGAGGACTTGGAGCAGTCGGGGTGCACAAACTTTTACTCTCTGGAGGTGTTGTGTTGGTGCCCATGTGACCAAGGCCAAAAATGCAGTTTCCTAAATCTCCTGATCATGTTATAGGGCACACACTACAGATTAGAGAAAAAGAAAAGTAAAAAAAATAAAAGCAAACAGAGAGAGGGAGAGAGGAGGAGAGAAAGCCAGTTGCCTATGCATCTGTAGAAAAAGAGGGAAAATCTGAGTGGCTTTAGGAGAATCAAAGACAACCAAATAGGAAAAGAACGCAGGAACACACAGACAAGATGTTAATGATACACATGAGAAAACAACATCAAAGAAGATCCATTCATACAGAAGGTAAGCAACGAGAAGGGGAGCGACTTGAAATGATTATTCCCTTTCATGTTTACTCCAGGAGGCTAGAAAGGCCTCTCATTTAAAACAGAAGCATTAGAAATATGATTTGCCAGTGAGATCCGTGCTGATACAATATATTTAAAATTGGGACAAAAATCTGACCACATCTACTTACATATTTCCTTAGGCGTCTGTAAAAGACAAGACACTTCCAGTTAATATACTTATCAATCTGAACCTGCTGTAAGAGAATTTAAATTGATAACATTGGTCAAGGGGTTGACATCAAGAACTAAAGGAAAATATCTCAGCCAGTCAGAAAGTCAACAGTGGCACAACTGCTTAAATATTGGGGACAGCATGATGACTTAAAAATCTTAGGTCAGTCAATTGTTCTATAACCTTGGAGAAAATTTCCATGCCTCAGTGTTCTCATAAATAAAATGGGACCATCCTGTGTTGTGTCTCTGTTGTGAGAAAACGAACGATGAACAATGCCACCATAATTCTAATGAAAATGTAAACTTGAGTGCAGTGAGTGAAACCTTCTCATCTTTTAAGAATCAATAGAATATTGTTTTTAGAAAAAAAAAAGTCTTTCGAAAGTTAGCCAAACCACAAGGAAAAAACAGTTGTAAGAGAAAAAAAATGGCTGACCCAGCTTTCAGCTCTATATCCTCTTTTTAATAAAGAGACAAGACAATCATGCTTTATATCTTTTACTAAGAATTCATTTGGGATGGTCTCCCTATATATTCTAAATAAATTTCAGAACCCAGTGAGTTTAAAGAAACCACATTTCCTTTACAGGGTATGTTGCTTATAGAAATCATTCCTATTACCTGTCACAGGAACATTTGGCCTATTTAAATGCTGCAGGTGTGTGAGAACAGATGGTATTGAGAACAGGGACATATTCAGGCTGAGAAAAGACTGCCAAAAGCCAGCTGGAGATGAATACTTTAAGAGCGATGGTGTTTTTTCCTTTCTCTTACTCAAATGTGCATGGGGAGCAGGTACTCTGTTGGAGCCAAGTCCTGGAGACTTAATTTGTTTTTTTTTTTCTTCTCTTTTCTCTTCTTTAGTGAGAGAAGTGCCAGATAGTTCAAAATATAAGCTCAGAAAACCACCTTGAAATCCACGAAGCAAGCCTCCCTGTGAATGGTGGGTATAGAGTAAGTTGTCCTTTTACGCTGGGCTTAAAACAGAAAGGAAGAAGGAAGAGGGAGAGAGAGAAAAGGAAAGGCAGAGGAGAGTTTTCTCCTGGGTGGGGTGGGGGCAGGGTTCACGTGTCTGGGACACAATGGTGGTTTGGGTACGGAAGAGGCAGGTCGATGCTGGTGCCAGGCCTGAGCCATCACTCCCAGCTTCCTGGCCTCTGCAGGTGTCTGTGTACATGAACCGATGTGCAGGTCACTAAGAATGGCCATAGCTGGGCTCTCCCTGATAACGAGTGCAGGCCGCCCCAGTGCTGGAGAAACATCCACTCCCAAGAAGCACTGTGAACTGACCAGCTCCATCCTGCCCAGCCTCCACCTCTGCCCCTAGACATGACCTTCAGGGTTTGCTTCCAGGGAAATTTAGCCACCACTGGTCACTATGCCACCCTATGCCCCATAAATGGCATATTGATCCCAGAGGTTTCTGTCACTTAGGCTGGAACTTCTACTATGCATCTGTGAGTCAGCAGATTCTAGCAAAGAGCTTAACCCTCTGGCCTGGGCCGGCATACTGGGAGCCCTTCTGCCTGGCCTTTCATGGGGCAGGACAGCCCCTGCCCACTGTGAGGACACCAGGACAGCTGCTGCCTCATGCTGGGGTCTCTGTCCAGCCTCCGAGCATCCAGGCCAGTCTCTGTCTACAGCCCTTCTGCCGGCAGCTCACCTGAGACCATCCAGTGGCTCACCAAGATCCCTGCACATCCACTCTTCCTGCTCAAGACCACTTAAACCAAACCAAATCAGGAAGGGGGAGGGTGAAGTGAGGGTGTTCCTGGGGCTCTGGAACTGGCATTTAGAGTCCCACCTGAAAAAAGGTGCTCAATGCTTCACACTCTGAGGATGGATTCAGGGGTCAATACACTATGAATAAATGCATAAATTAAGCAATATGCTTTTAGCATGTTTAAGCAGAGGAGTCCCTCAAAAATGCCGCCACAAGAATATTTTTTAATATATTTCATTGCGCCAGGTGCCCCTCCACCCCTAAGCCCCCAAAACATACTGTTTCCACTGGCCTGGCTTGTGAGAATTGAATGTGACTACTACCCCAGAGCAAGCCCTTCATAGTTTAGTCATATTGTGTGCATTTATGTATGAAATAAAATATTATCTCTACCCTGGGAAAATAAAAAGGGAATTAGTAGAAACCAAAAGCCACACTACAACCCTCTCCCCTCCCCCTTGCCCTTTCTAAGAGGCTACATATTAGGCTTCCATAGTCAACATCCACCCTACCACCTTCCTACTTCTTTTTACATGGAAAAGAGCAGGAGGCATCTAAGTCAACAGCGGTGGGCAGGGTTCACAATAGGAAGTGATTCCCTCCCTATGCCCCAGTCCACCCCTGCCCCAGGCAAGAGAAATGGGAGGGTACCACTGCTGAAAGAGGGGAGAGAGCATCTCCCTGCCCAGGTGGACAACAGCTTGGGCTGTGGACTTGCAGATCTCCTCCTTTGCCTGCCTGAGTTAGAGATGGTGGCAGGGCGTCAGTACCCAGAGAAATTGCTGGTCTCGAGCTTTCTCGCCAGGATCCATTCCACAGGGCTGCCCTCTGGTAAAGAAACCCAGCAGCAAGAGGTTTTGTGGTCGGCCACCCAGGGCAGAGCTGAGAGGTGGTGAGGAGGCCTCACCGATCGATCGGATGTCCTAGATCAGGGAACAATGTGGTCCCTTCTTCCTGACCCCTTTCCACTCCAACAGGCTGGAGGATCTTAAAACTAACAGAGAAGTAGGCTGGCATAGGATTCTGAATTAGATTATGAGAAGGGGATTTTTAATGGGCTGAAAGTGACAATAGAGTAATGGAATCTGCCCAAGATGTGCTAAGGGAAAAGCTTTTTGTTTTTCTTTTGTTAGTTTGTTTTGTTTGGTTCAGAGCAAATCAAATTTGAAGGTAGTCATTGGAAAAATTAAAACCACTTCATGGGCTTCCCTGGTGGCGCAGTGGTTGGGAGTCCGCCTGCCGATGCAGGGGACACGGGTTCGTGCCCCAGTCCGGGAAGATCCCACATGCCACAGAGCAGCTGGGCCCGTGAGCCATGGCCACTGGGCCTGCACGTCCGGAGCCTGTGCTCCGCAATGGAAGAGGCCACAGCAGTGAGAGGCCCATGTACCGCAAAAAACAACAACAACAACAACAAAAAACACTTCGTGTTTAGACCCAGCGGAGTTGGGACTGCTCAGTGAACGGTTATGCAATCATAAGCAGTGAGGAGCCCATGGAAGTGTGGCCTAGATAAGCTTCCAGATCCTTTCCCACCCTGAGATGCCAAATTTGATGGTAGCAGGGTATTCATTTGAAAGCGGGCCACATCCATCACTGGGATTCAGTTGTGTGTTGGCATGTCTGGAGGACAGAGGGGTTAGTCAGTCCTGGGCTCCTGTCTGAGTCCTGAGGGGAAGGCGGGAGGAAATTCTGAAAGTAAAACCCAAAGGAACCACTTCCATTAAAATTAGGTTAAGACATTGGAGTTAAAGCATTTCTCTAAAGTCACATTGATCTTAGTGCAGACTCTCTGCTCAAGATGAAAAGTTTTTGTTTGACAACCACTGCATCTAAAGCTGTACTGTCCAATACAGAAGCCACTCATCGTATGTGACTATTTTAATATAATCAAAAATTCAACTCATATCATACTAGTCACATTTCAAGGGATCGGTGGTGACATGTGCCTAGTGGTTACTGTATTGGATGATGAAGATATAGAACATTTTCATCTTCACAGAAAATTCTATTCAGCTACTCTGCTTCAAAGAAAAAGTTATTTGTTCCAATGACTGAAGAGAAAATGGTCAAGCTGGACCTCTGATATATCATATGGTGTGTACAAAATTACACATTCCAAACTTCATGGGCAAGTCAAAGGTTAAAGTGACATAGAGAGAGGACAAGAGGCAACGTCATTCCTGCAGGGGACACAGTGAGCCCTGAGCTCACAAACGTCCAGGAGGCCTGAGTTCCTCTATGGGGAATTGAGGGCTGCCGTAGAGGAGGCCTCAGGGCCGGTCACTTGGCAGAGACACCGACCGCTGGGAAAGTGATGGTGCTGCCTGGCAGAGGTGACGGTGGCGCATGGCACTTGAGGGCCCATGGTGGGAGGGACTCCACTATGATAATCACTTCCCTTCTGGCAACTCTCAGAAACAGAGTGAGACTTTGAGGGATGAGAGCCTGGGACGTATGTGTTACAGTATCCTGTTTTTCTCATCAGGGTTAGGACGTGAGAAATAGCAGAAGAGGTCTGGTAGTTACCTAATGCTGTGTTACTCCAAATTACTCCAAAACTTAGTGACTTAACACAACAATAATTATTTATTATCTCTCAGTTTCGCAAAGTGGGTTAGGAATTTGGGATCAAGCTGGTAGGGTAGCTGCAGCTCAGGATCTCTTATGAGGTTGCCATTAAGATGTCAGCTGGGCTTAAGTGGGGCGGGAGGGTCCACTTCCAAGGTGTCTCGTGCACATACCTGGCTAACTGGTGCTGGCTCTTTGCAGGAGGCCTAAGTGCTCTTAGTGTGGACTTCTTCACATGAGCTTCCTGAGTGTTCTCCCAACACTGTGGCTGGTTTGCCCCCAGAATGAGAGACTCAAATAGCCAAGGCACAAGCTGCAATGCATTTTTCTGACCTAGCCTTGGAAGTCATACACCATTGCTTCTGCTGCATCCTCTAGTCACACAGACCAGCCCTAATGCAGACTACTCAAGGATGTGACTACTAGGAAGTGAAGTTCACTGGTGGCCATCTTGGAGGCTGGCTACCATGAAGTCACACAGAGGCAAGAACTGCCTATTATCAGGATGCATGATCAGAACTCCCTCAGTTGCAAGTGATCAAAATCCAACTCAAATTGTCCCAAGGGGGGAAAAATGATAAAAGAGAATGTGTCTACTAGCACATATAACTGAAAAGTCTTGCTACGGTTGAATACAGGTACTTAAATGATGTCCCCAAGGTCTGTCTCTTTCTCAGATAAGATTTCCTCTTGTGGTAGCAAGATGACCACCCATTGCTCCAGGCTTGCATCTCCAGTTTAAAAGAAAGAAACTGCCTCTTTCCAGTTGGCATCAACAAAAATGCCAGTGGGGCTTCCATCGGCTAAAATATTTATCTCAGAACCAATCACTGGATCCCTTTCAGATATGGTGCTCTGGTTGGCCAGACCCAAGTCCCATACCCATCCCTGGACTAAAGTGCTGTTACCAAAAGAAGGCTGAATGGTGCTGAGCTCGTAAAATCAACCACAGTTCACTACAAAAGTACATCTGTATCTGTCTGGTTTCATAACAGACGATTACACTCACCCGCCTATGATGAAGACTGACAATGCCAAACTGCCAACACAGAAACACAGCATTGTTTTCCGTTACCCCTTCTTACAGAGCCAGAGGTGGACATTCCTCTGTGAGATTTGTTTTGCACAGTCAAGACTAAAGATTTCTCCTGGGTTGACAAGCATCTGATATCTCTAAAGCTGGATGGTCCTTGGAGGAGCCATGGCTTTGGTTTCCATTAATCACAATATATCACTTCTGCGTGCTCTGGTGTGTCTCTTTGCCAGGAGGTGGAAAAAGAGGAACTTCTTAGCAAGACCTTAAAGATATGTGATTAAAACTACTTTATAGGGATATCCCTGGTTGCGCAGTGGTTAGGAATCTGCCTGCCGATGCAGGGGACATGGGTTTGATCCCTGGTCTGGGAAGATCCCACATGCCGCAGAGCAACTAAGCCCATGCACCACAACTACTGAGTGCGTTCTAGAGCCCTTGAGCCACAACTACTGAAGCCCACACACTCTAGGGCCTGAGTGCTGCAACTACTGAGTCCACATGCTGCAACTACTGAAGCCCACATGCCAGGAGCCCATGCCCCGCAACAAAAGAAACCACTGCAATGAGAAGCCCACGCACCGCAAAGAAGAGTAGCCCCCGTTCGCCGCAACTAGAGAAAGCCCACACAGCAATAAAGACCCAACGCAACCAAAAAAAAAAAAACAAACCTACTTTATAAAAAGAAATATGTGCTTGTATATGTAGGGAATAATAAATACAGTAACAGCTTACTCATCTAGACCCTGGAAAGCTGATATATGATATATTCAACCCTTCAAAACACAAACTGTATTCCTGGGTGGAGGAAAGCATTCACACAGCTATACATTTAACCACTCATTTGGAGATTTATTTTTTATTTATTTATTTTTTAACATCTTTATTGGGGTATAATTGCTTTACAATGGTGTCTTAGTTTCTGCTTCATAACAAAGTGAATCAGTTATACATATACATATGTTCCCATATCTCTTCCCTCTTGCGTCTCCCTCCCTCCCACCCTCCCTATCCCACCCCTCCAGGCGGTCACAAAGCACCGAGCTGATCTATTTGGAGATTTATTGATTCTAATTGAGCATATACACATATAATTCTGGACGTGTTTGATTTTTCTAGTTTCCCAGTCCACAGTAGATAAGAAACAGCAGACTTAGCAGGGGTGTGACAGGGAGCTGCTGGACAGTCACAGTGTTGCTAGTCAAGGAGATATCTGACGGTTGGAGCTGCTAGGACTGAGTGGTATCCCGATTCTTGCTGTCATTTATTTAACACTAATAATGGGTAAGGGGCTGTACTAGGCACTCCATATGTCATGTCTCTTTCAATCATGACAATACCCCTATTAAGTCAGGGCTATTGTTTTCTACATTTTATAGATGGGAAAACTGAAGTTTAAGGGTGATGTCAAGTTATTATGAAAAGGTTGTATGTTCGTTAACACCTGTTTTATAAAACAGGTTAGTAGATAACATCATTTAGAAATGCTTCCTTCAAAAGTGGCTTACCAGAGATTTTGTAGGGCTCAAAGGGATAAGAAGAAAGTTCAGTTACAGGCTCTATCGTATTCCCTGACTGGGCATGACAGGATGGCCCTGTGATGCCTTCTGGGTCTGAGAGTCTGTATTCTCGGAGGCCTGGGCCTCTAAGGTCATAGAACTCTATAAATGGTTCTGAGGAGGTTGTCTTGGGGCACTGCCAGTGTCCCTGTTGGATGCCTTCAGAGTCCCCCGTCAGGGCCCAAGAGGGGAATTCTGGGACAGCAGCTGACCATGCAGTCTCTCCTCAGAGCGACTGATACTAATCCACCCCGTGTCTCCGTGGTGTGTCCGATTCCTACAGCTACATTTGTCCAGCCAACCCGGCATCCTAGGCTGGAAGGACACGAGAGCCACTGCTACTCTGGGTGCCTGTAGGCCTCAGCCACCTGCACCCCCTGTCTCAAGCTTACATGGACACATTCAAAGAATTCTTTCTTTGAAGGAGGACGTCATCTTTGGACTTGAGGTCAGATGTAGGAATTACTGAGGCTCCCGCTCTCATTCGCTCCCCTACCCTTGGTTCAGCTGGTTGAAAGAAGAAGCCATGGGCTTGAATGTTTTCTTAGCCTTGGCAAGCAAGCACGTGGGGGAAAAATCCAGTGTTGGTTCCCTTCCCTCACAGTGGCATATTATGAGGCCCTTCTGGATCCCTCACAGTGAGGGTGGATATGGTATTGGGAAGGATAAATATTTTTAACATCTTTATTGGAGTATAATTGCTTTACAATGGTGTGTTAGTTTCTGCTTTATAACAAAGTGAATCAGTTATACATATACATATGTTCCCATATCTCTTCCCTCTTGCGTCCCTCCCACCCTCCCTATCCCACCCCTCTAGGTGGTCACAAAGCACCGAGCTGATCTCCCTGTGCTTTGCGGCTGCTTCCCACTAGCCATCTATTTTTGGTGTTAGTTCTTGAAGATCTTCACAACCTGATGTAGTCCCCCGAGGCCTGAAATTAAGTTGAAATCATCCATGCCTCTGAATGCCAGTATCTCCAAAGAGCTCAGGAATGTCATGGTTTCCTGGAACTCAGACCTACTATGTGAAATGCTTCAGTTTCTGACCCTTGGCAATTCTAATGCGCCCATTGTTCTTTCTGGCCTGGAATTGACCCTTGCATCCATTCGACAAACACTCGCTGCTTCGGGCAAGGAAGAGGCATCGGGGAAGAAAATCCAGATATCAAAATTGGCCTTTGAAAGATAGAAGTAATTACTGGATTCAAATCCTCCACAAAAACGGAGGGCACAGTGTTCCCTTTCAAAGACCGTTCTTTTATTTTTAGACTTTACAGTGTATAAAGACCAAATATACACCCATAAGGGTGTGGTGTTGGCTGCTGCTTAGGCGAAATCACAAAGGAAAGGACGCTGGATTTCCCCACTTTCCTTTTCTGTAACCTTCTATCACCTCTTAGTGACTCCGCTGCCCCAGATGTCCCTGCTCTTAGGACATTCTCTCCCAACAGGGAAAAAAAATGAAGCTGCGGAATAAATTAACTCAAAGGGAAAGAATTAGGAATGTGTTGAAATGTTTTATGCCACCCAGAAGCAATACATTTTTAAAAGACAGCCTCTGAAGAGGGGACACTTTGAGGAACAAGTTTCCCTTTTTTTGGCGGGGGGAGGGGGGGAATCCGAGAGCCTCAAACCAAGGAGAATTGGAGAATTCCCTAAATTCTGTTTCCATGAGAATCAGCTGGAGGTAAACATGGCTTTCCCCTGCCTTACTCCTGACCTTGGAATCACAGGTCTAGGGAATCCTGCACTCTGCACCCACAGAAAGCTGAAGTTTGGGTGGAGTTGTGGAAAGTTCTTCTTAGGGCACAACAAGTCTGTGTTCCAGTCCTGACTCTGTTACTTGACAAGTGGCTTGAGCTAATCGTTTAGCCTCTGTGAGTCTCACCTATAAATTGGATTAATTATCCTGTTTTTGCAGGGTTGTTGTGAGGTTTGGAAATCACACATGTGAAGGCTTGGCACATAGAGGATCCTCAGATCTAAGGCTGAGTGTTCCCTAAATGACAGCTCTTAATAGTTCTTGAGTAAGAATTTGCACGTCAGCTGTCCTTGTATCGTTTCAAATGGGTGTTCAGAGTCTATTTTAAAAAATTATTTCAATGCTTTCAAACACACATAAAAGTATAGAAAATGGTCATGTCATGTCATACATGATAACTCTCCCTGTATGTATTACCTAGCTTCTATAAGGATCAACATATTGTCTTGCCTTTTTGTAATTTTGTTCAATTTTTTCAATGATAAGAAATGTAACCATTCCTATGGTAACCTATGCTTGGTATTTTTAAACATTCTGAGAGCCGATGCTACCTTTTTGGGGAAGGTGAAAAAAGCACGCTAGAAAAACCCAGTGTTATGTCAGCACCCTGATGACAGATGAATGCGGCGAGCCGTTTCTGACCGGCAGAATAACGAGCCGCCACACGCAAGATTCTTCTCGTATCACACTTTATTGGAGCACAGCTTGGTTGAGGAAAGATGGAAGGAAGACCCCGCAATCCTATAGCAGTCTGCTTATATAGGGATTAAGAACATGTGTCGCTCTGTGATTGGCTTTCGCCGATGGTGCGATTTGTGAGCCAGCATCGGATAGGTCGCTACTTTAAAACCTCATTAGTATACTTAGCGCAAGCGCAGTGGCCACAGGAAGGATGACTCAGCTTATTTCAGCTTCCTGCCGCGTAGCAGTTAGCTGACCGCGCCCTACAGATGAACATAGTGACTCTCCTTTTGACTGTATAAAATTCATCATCTTGACCAGCCCCTGAGTCCACAAGGTATGTCCACAAACAAGCTGACTGCCTGGACCATAGTTAACCCCGTCGGTGGCATTGTAGCGTTAACTCCAACTGAGACATGTGTTTCCAAAAAGCACAGAGAGACTCGCTGCTCTGAGCACAGGAAGTGCGATAACTGGAAAAATTATAAAGTGGGATCATGTCTACCCATCCCTCCAGCTGGACTGCATGTTTTATGCAGAACACTATGTCAGAGCAGCTTCTCCTTGGGGTAGAGAAAGCGCTATGAGACTGGAAGCCTGGGCCCGGCGTGCTGGGAAGAAGGTCTGTTATTCCAGAATGTGAGGCTGTTCACGACAGACCCCGGGACGTGAGCACGTTTACAAGGTGACCTGTGTCGCTTGTCATTAGTTTCTAAGGCTCAGAGTTCTTGAATCACCAGTCTGATGTACTAATACCCCCAGTGAGAACTCACAGCTCCTAATGTCTATTTATTAAAAAGTTAACCACTGAATGGGAAACAGACCAACCTGTAAAGAGAGACCGTACCCCAAACAAACAAACAACGCTGTTCAGAACTCAGCTCTGCTGACTGTTCAGAGTAGAAATCAGAATTAGGCATCATCTAGGTCTCATTCTATGAACCCAGGGCAGAGGACAACTCCTGGGGTGTCGGGAAGGATGTGTTGCAGGGGCCCTGAAATCAGGGGATCTGGGACCCATGAAGAGAGGGTGCAGGGACTCAAGGTGAGGGCAGCGGTGTGTTTGCTTTGGTTGTTTTGTTTTTTTCTTGCCCTGCCCACCTCACGAACACATACAGTCAGACACCTAGCCCAAAGAAGGCTGCAAGGCACCTGATCCCACTGCGTGCCTGCCGGGCCTTCTAGAAGGGACGGCTTTCCCATGGTGGAAGCTGGCTTATTGTAAAACTCACCAGAGCTCGCATTCCTGCGGGGTCACTAGCCTGCCTGTCTGCCTGCCTGACTCCCTCCCTAGGAGTTGATAATCCCCCGAAACAATGTGCTGTGACCACAAAGTGATGAGACTTACCTTCCCAAGCCAGACCTGGAAGTCTGTCTCGTTCCTGTGCAGTCACACTGGGCAGGTGACACACTTGGAACACCTCGGAGGACAGAGAGGTCAAAAAGGTGTTGCTTTTTATTTAAAGCACTAAAACCTGTTAATCATGGTTAAGAGCAGAGAGGGAGAAGAATGAAGGACGGAAAGGAGAGGAAGAGGGAAGGAAGGAAGTTTCCTTTAAATTGTGGGAGAGCCTTGGGGAGACGATTCCTTAATGCTGCCACATCTTGCCCTGACAGTCTTTGAGCTCGTTATGTTTTTTTTTTTTAATTGCGGTATAGTGATGTATAGTAGTGTATAAGTTACAAGTGTACAACATAGTGCTTCACAATTTTTAAAGGTCATACTCCATTTATAATTATTATAAAATATTGGCTATGTTTCCTGTGCTGTATAATATATCCTTATAGTTTATTTTATACATAATAGTTTGTACCTTCCACTCACCCCCCACCCCGCCATCTTGCCCCTCCCACCTTCCCTCTCCCTACTGGTAACCATTAGTTTGTTCTCTACATCTGTGAGTCTGTTTCTTTTTTGTTATATTCACTAGTTAGTTTTATTTTTTAGATTCTACATATAAGTGATATCATACAGTACTTGTCTTTAACTTATTTCACTTAGTATAATACCCTCCAAGTCCATCCATGTTGCTGCAAATGCATTATTATTATTATTATTTATGGCTGAGTAGTATTCCATTGTATATATGTGCCACATCTTCTTTATCCATTCATCTGTTGATGGACACTTACATTGCTTCCATATCTTGGCAATTGTAAATAATGCTGCTATGAACATTGGGGTTCATGTATCTTTTTGAATTAGTGTTTTCATTTTCTTCGGATATATATACCCCAGAGTGGAATTTTTGGGTCATATGGTGGTTCTATTTTTTGTTTTTTGAGAAACCTCCATACTGTTTTCCAAAGTGGCTGCACCAATCTACATTCCCATCATCAATACTGTACAAGGGTTCCCTTTTCTCCACATCCTCACCAACATTTGTTATTTGTGTTCTGTTTTGATAACCATTCTGATTATGCCCAGCGGCCATGGCTCACGGGCCCAGCCACTCCGAGGCATGTGGGATCTTCCCGGACCGGGGCACGAACCCGTGTCCCCTGCATCGGCAGGCGGACTCTCAACCACTGCGCCACCAGGGAAGCCCTACCTTTGCATTTTTTATTACTATAGTGACAACATGGCTTTCTCTCACACCTTGTGTTTTAAAGGCATTTATGCCTTTAAAATTCATTATAAATCGTCTCATCACAATATTAGTGATTTCCCCAAGTGAAGAAGAACATTGGACAACATGGGAGATAGAAATTTAACCATTAACTCCCACCCCTCCCCCATCTCTGTCAGCAGTCACAGGACCAAATGCAGTTCATGTTCCACGCCCTACTTAGCACAGCAGACATCACCATATCAGGTAATGGCAGCTTCCACCTGAAGTATCTGGACAAGTGCCCACAGCCGCTGGCTGCCCATGGCTTCTTGGAAAATAAATGCCTGCCAGGGGTAACTTTTTGTGATTTTTTTCTGTGTGAATGAAACTCAGCAGTTCTGGGAACCGTTTGCCCACGTTTGGTAGGTCATTCCTCCCTTGAAGGGATCTGAATGAGGAGCCAGAAGAAAGGGCTCCTTCTCTCCCAAAGCCTCTGCCCAAATGTGTCTCTCCTGACATCAGGTTAATTACACGGTCCTGTGTTTAAACGCGGATCTCCTAAAAGGCAGGCAGCAAGTTAGCTGTGTGAAGGCAAGTTGTAAAGCTCATTTACTTGTCTTTCCACCTAAGTGGGCTTTCCAATCTCTGACTGGTGGGTAAAATTTACACACATCCCTAGGACACAGGTAAATAGCATCATCTCCTCTTTGTCAGTGAAGAAACGGGTGCATGTTGGAACCGTCTGGTCCAGGGCCAATATATGATCAGACCATTCAAGATGGCTACTCTTTTGCCTTCTGTATAGCCCCTGCTCAACCAGGTCCTGCTTCTCTCACAGGACTACCCAGTTCTCTTAATTATAGGGCTTAATTAGTCCCTGGTAACTGAGTCCACCTGACATTAATTCCCCTCTATAAATAGTAGTCTCCTCCCATGGGTAGCGAGGATGGTTGTGATGTTCTGCTCTCCGCCTGCCGCACATTTGCGTAAGAGTCCCCCGTCTGATAAGCCGTTGATGTCTCTGCTCTTCCTTCAGTCTCTGGACTGGACGACTGCAAGGCTTGCAGGTCTGCAGTGTGCAGCCCAACAGCCAGGCAGCAGGTATGTTAGCCACAGGGCCAAGCAGTACTCATGGGGTGAGGCTCATGGGCTTCTGCTCCCACCCTGGGTGGTTCCACCTCTGAACAGAATGTGACACCTGGGGTGTCTCAAAACCTGACAAAGGTAAGAAACGTGAAACAATGCACATCTTTAAAATGCAGCACTGGTTGAGTGCTCAGACCTTAGCTTGTCAAAGCCTCTAGCTCTGTATCAGAATTATTGAGGGCCAGGCTTTTGGTGGAATATATAAATTGGAAGCCTCACGAGGGCAGGGAATGTCAATACTTTCTTGGTTGCCGTATCCCCATTGCCTAGACCTGTGCCTGGCTCACGGTAGGGGCTCAATAAACACCAGACGAAGGAGGAAGGAATCTGGACTGTGTTTTGTTAGCCTTCAGTGCGGATAGCTGGGCCCTGCCTGGCTGGTGCCTTTGTGAGCCCTGTACCGCCCCCCCGGGTGATGGTATTTGTAGTGTGGCTTTTGGGTGGGTCCCTCATATTCTCTCGTTCTTCTTTGTCTCTGACACAGGAAGAAGATGGCCATTCGCGAACCAGGAAGAGAGTCCTCACCAGAGGCTGGCCAAGCTGGCACCCTAATCGCAGACTTCCAGCCTCCAGAACGGTGAGAAAATAAGTTTCTGCTGTTTACGGCGCCGAGCAATGGTATTCTGCTATGGTAGCCCCAGCTGACCATGATAATATCCCACATAGGCTTTTCTCATACAAAGGCTTTCCTCATACAAACCTGACTCAGGGTTAGGCTATTCATAGCCACACTGGTCACCCGGCCACAGGTCCTTGACAGCACAGTTCTGTACAGGACTTTAAAAAAAAAAGGAAGAAAGAAAGCCATGTCCTTACGTTGTGCCTCATCTCTGCAAAACCGAGTGGAGACACAGGTTCTTACTAGGTACTTGTTCCAAGGGCAGACGTTGTTAGTACTGTAAGCAGGGCTTGGCAAGACGAGCCTTTCTAAGGGGCAGCACTCTTAATTAGAGGGCATTTTGTTTCAGTAACAATCCCAGTGGATCATATGAGTGGGAATCATAACATCACTCCTCATTCCACATGCCAGGAAGTATGTGTGTCTCTCCACCTTTTCCCCTTAGGCAGCTTAGGTTACTTGTGGGAAAATTCTTATTTCCTGGACAGAAAATCTAAGGCAGGCAGACGGATGTTTGATAACCTGTAAGGGAAATATATGGGAGAATCTTAAATAGGGCAGGATTCTAGCATTAACCTTTTTTCAAAATCTTGTGTATTTCTTAAACACAAATATATCCTTCACTTTTCTTTGGAGGGTATTTTACGAAAGGCCTGGAAAATGTGGTATGAAAAGGAGTATCTTGAATCCTTCAGATCAACTTTGGTCCTTACATCTTAGAAATCATGTGTTTCAAATAAATCTTGAACGCCTCTAGTCACTCCCAACTTGGCTTTGTACTTTCCTCCCAGGTTTGGAGATGGCACCTGCTCAAATGGCTCAGTCTAGGGGGGCTCAGGGTTTTGTGCAGCTCTCAGAGGGAGGGTCTTGTGTGACTATCAGGCCCTTTTACTAAGAGTTAATATTTGGAAGTTTCCACTTGTAGAGCCTGGGCCTGAGAAGAAACCCCTTGGCAGACTCAGAAAAGTTCTCCTGAGCCTGTTCTGTTCCACACAGGACAACCCAGTCCCACAACATTCTTCCCCAGAGTCAGAAGTTCACTTAGGCCCTGGGTTTGCTGAGATCAGAACAGGGAACTCTATGAAAGGCCACCCAGACTGAATTCCCTGGAGGTGGTATGTCTGGCGGGGAGGAAGTAGTGAGCTAACAATCGAGGCTGTCTTTGGACAGATGGCCCTGCAAGGGCTGCTTTCTCCAGGGCCCTCAGATCTAGAGGACCAGGCCCAAGGGTGCCTTCAGGACCGCTCTACGGGGGTGCTCGGGGCCAGCCATGTAGCTGGGAGACTTGTCTAGGAAGCTGCACTTTCATAACACTTTAAGGTTGAGAAGACACTCACTGCCCATTTAAAGAATTGGCAAAGGTGACTCCAATGAGGATTAAAGGGGTCTAAACCCCAGAAGCCTCCCCTTGACATGGCACTGGCTCATGAAAGCCTACATGCAAGTTCTATATAAGGAACTGAGTAGCAAGCTTCTCTAAGAATTCTGAGAAATGTACTTTCTTGGACAATGAAGATGAATCTACTTCCTGTATTAAGACTGAAAAATCTTTTCCAATGGGAAAATTCACATGGTATCTCCTGTATCTCCCAGAATATATAACATCCTGTATCTCCCGGAATATATAACGTCTAGAAAGCTCAGATGGCATTTTCATGTCTTCCTGGTGCCAAGCCAGTTAATGGGCAGTGAGAAATAGTCATACCAACAGTCATTACTAACGTTTCCCACACAGCTGAATCTAATTAATTAGGTCTAGCTGAGCCTGCCAGCCATACCCGGGACCCAGCTAATAACCCACAGAGGATTTAGAAACACCCTTTTAACAAACACTCATTTATTACCACCTGTATTCAGTGAATCACCATTCCAGCAGATACCACCTGACAGAACTTCCTCAAAAGGGGGCACTTTATGAACCGAAAGTCAAAAACCACTTCTTTATTTTTCATTAAGAATATCTCTCTATTCTCTTAATAGCCGTAGCAATGGTGCCTGACACTTTTCAAACCACTTTACAAATATTAATTTCTATTCCACTTTGACCCATAGTTTGCTCAGAACTAAGGATAATGTGATTTTTTGTTCGGGCCCAAATCAAAGAACTGGATGGTTTCTACCAGCCCCATTTGTTTTCCTCAAAATTGTGGGAGCCTGTTTTCTCTCTGAGGCCTGTAAAATATTCCCAGAATGTGTTAGAAACTCCTCTGAGCAACTCCCATCCCCTTTCTTGGAGGGCTCTGGAAAGTTATTCCAGAGCAAACTCACATCCACGGGTAACAAAGGTACCTTTGAAGCCAGGGTTTCACTCAACACACACATGTTGAGTGTCAATTCCATGCCAGGTTCTGTTCAAAGTACTGGGTCGTCATGCTTCCTGTTCTCCCAAGGTTCACCCTCTAGTGAGAGGTGGCAGGGTAGGGGGAGAGAATAAACAAAGAAGCAAAGTAATTTTCTGATAGCGATAAGTGACGGTGATACACAAAGGAGAGTGAGCTAGAGTGTGCTTGGGGATGTGTGTTTTGGGTGGTCAGGGAAGCTTTGTGGAGGGAATAACAACACTAGAGTTGAGACCTGAGTGATAATATTATGTCAGTTGTGTTATATCTGATATTCTCTATATTTAAAGCAATTCCACAAACAAACTCAAATAGAGCAAAGAGACTTACTAGGAGAGCATTGCTCTTTCATACTTTTTTTTTTTTGAGTTGGGGGAGGTATGTAAGGAATGCTTGTAAATCGATTCAGTCTCTAAGGAGGTCAAAATTGCAATATCTACTAAAATTAAAAATACATTATTGGGAATTCCCTGGTGGTCCAGTGGTTAGGACTTGGTGCTTTCACTCTCGGGGCCTGGGTTCGATCCCTGGTGGGGCAACTAAGATCCCACAAGCTGTGCTGCATGGCCAAAAAAAAATTATCCTTAGACCCAATAATCCCACTTGTAGGAGTTTAATCTATGGAAACAATGGCATATATGCAGGAAGATATATGGGTATCTATATATATGGATATTTACCACAGCATAGCTTATAATAGCAAAAGACTGTCAACAACCCAGAAGTTCATCATTAGGAGACTGGCTAAGTAAATTATGGAACATTCACATGAGAGAAATTTCTTGTCATTAAAAAGAATGAGGTTGAGCTCCAAGATAAATTTAAGCGAGGCAAAAACACACAAGAATTATGTTCAATATGCTATCATCTTTGAAAAAATATATATATACACATTATCTTTGGAAGGGTATACAAGAAACTAAGTTTTTGCCTCAACAGGGATTAAGGGAGAATTAGGGAAACTATATATTCTCTTGTAACTTTTGCATTTTTTACTTGTGCATGTCTTAGCTATTTGATAAACATGTTGAAAAATAGAGCATTGCAGTATAATTATATATAATCTTCATACAAAGTTCTTTTCATGTGTACTTATACATCACAGTTCTGGCTGGAATTAATTTCAAATGTTAAAAGTGGAAAAGCTCCGGGACTTCCCTGGTGGTGCAGCGGTTAAGGATCCGCCTGCCAATGCAGGGGACCCGGGTTTGAGCCCTGGTCTGGGAAGATCCCATATGCCGCCGAGCAACTAAGCCCCTGCGCCACAGCTACTGAGTCTGTGCTCTAGAGCCCGCAAGCCACAACTACTGAGCCCACGTGCCACAACTACTGAAGCCCATGGCCCTAGAGCCTGTGCTCCACAACAAGAGAAACCACCGCAGTGAGAAGCCTGCGCACCACAACGAAGAGTAGACCCCACTCGCTGCAG
Source organism: Stenella coeruleoalba (assembly GCF_951394435.1). NCBI lineage: Eukaryota > Metazoa > Chordata > Mammalia > Artiodactyla > Delphinidae > Stenella > Stenella coeruleoalba. Next base: position 37,265,217 of record NC_137150.1, on the reverse strand, counting down.
CTAGAGAAAGCCTGAATGCAGCAAGAAAGACCCAACGCAGCCAAAAATAAATTTATTTAAAAAAAAGAAAAAAGTGGAAAAGCTCCTAAAATCAGTGTGTAATCGTCTTCTTGGCTGGTTCAATATGTGGGCATTTCTTAGTCAGGCGTAAATATGGCTTCTGTAAGAGGGAATTTAGGAAATGTTTCAGGAAAGGCATTTTCTCTTAGGATGGACCTCCTTTTTTTGGAAGACAGTGCACTCATTTCTAATCCATTTGAAGATTTGAACAACTAACCTGACCAATGTTCAGATAAAGTATTGGAAAGACTTTTCTTGAAAAATACTGTCTAATGCACATACGATATTACAATTTTCTCCTAAGTTGTAAGAGGCCTTGGTTTCTAAGAACGAACTTGTTCCAGCAGGAAGGTCTTTCTTAGCTCTCACAGCTATTTCATGTTCTGGGCCATTTATAATTATGGCCCGATAAGGGTCTTCAGCAACCAGTAAAATTTTTAAGAAATACGATGGAAATCACATGTTTTTCAGATGTCTGTGTTCGGAGCATAGTCTCTGTGGTTTCCGACATTGCTGTGCCACGGAGGACAGCAAATAATACTTATAACCTCTATTCCTCATGGTAATAAAATCTGCCCCATGTTAAATCAATCATTTATGCATATAAAAGTTGATTGAAAAGAATTTGCCATCGGTAATCTGCAAGAGCCACGGAAATGACATTCAGTTTCTATTTTAAAAATGCATTAAATATGTATCTAGTAGAAACATGAGGAATTAACTTGCTTGCAGGCAGAATTTCCATCAGCTGCAAGGTCGCTGTGAGAATCCGTGCTGAGGCAGAGGCTGGGGGACTCGCAGAGTGACCTGAGGTCTGAGTCCCAGAGCGGCTGCAGGAAGGAGAAATGGCTCATTAGAGAAAACCGTGATAACACCCCAGGGAACAGCTGCATGTGAAGCTGAGTCAGAGCACAGCCTGACCAAGGAGGGGCACACGAGACAGAAATGGCTCACCTTCAACACGTGGCAGCAGCTTTGAATGCTCCATTCAAGAAGAGGATGCCATCCATTCTTGGCAGAGTTTCCCTGCTCTGGGAAGCCGGTACAGATGAGAGGTGTTTCCGAAAAAACTCTGGACTCCCAGGCCGTTGGGCTTGCACAGCAGCGCGAGCCGCAGGGGAGAAGGCCAGAGTCAATATCACGGGAGGCCTTTCCAGCCGGCAAGTTATCCATTAAAAAGTGGGTCACTGGTGAGGACTGGGTTGACTCCAGATCAGGGTCCCCTGTCCTCGTGATCAGGTTTCAGGGCAGGTTTTGGTGGCCCTTGAAAACACACACCCTCTGGTATTCTTGGAGGAGGGAGGGAAAAGGTTGTGGTGTGGGCACTGGCTAGTGGAGGTGGAGAGAAACCTGAGGAAGAATAATTCACACGACTCTAGAAATCAAGACTGAGATTGGCTGTCACAAAGAATGGCTGCTCTTAGAGGCAGTAAATATGTCTGAGAGTCCTGTGGAGATGCGGGAGTGTGAATAATCTTGAGTTTTGACTTGTACTTTCCACCTTCCAGTCAGCCTGGAATCAGATGACTTTCTTGATGAAGCATATTATGTCATTAAGGTCAAGGTCTTCAGTATTAAAGACAGACGTATTAATTCTTCATTTGTCTTAGAATCATAGAGTTAGAAGTCTTAGTAGAGATCTGACCCACTCATTTTACAGATGAGGAAACTGAGGCCTAGAAGGGCTGGGTAACTTGGATAAAGCTATCAGAAAAGCTGGGACTAGAGTTTAGCTTTTCTTTCTCCAAGGAGAGTCCTTTGCTACTTGAAAAGTAACATTAATTTCCTACTTTTACATTTTACTCACACCTCTGTTCACTCCGTTTCAAATTGTGTGGTCCATTTCCCTATCCCAAAGAGAAGTGAATATGTTGATTCAGCAGGAATTTTCAGAGAGCTAGCACAAACCTATATATAAGGCTCACAAAGATTAGTGTGACTGAAAGAATCTTAACTGACAAATAATATTCAGGTTTAACAACACTTGAGGTATATGAAATGATACCAGCTCAAACATACGAAATACAGAAGATAGGATTAGCCTTTGTTTTCAGGGGAAGCCATGCCTGCTTGAGGACTACATGTCATCAGCTGGCTAATATCTTGACATGGTCTGGGATTCTGCCGTTAATCATTGTAGGTGATTATGCCGTGCCAAGTGAAAAGTGATTTGGCCTTTTCCAGTTCAGTGAGTCTGAACAAACCACATAATTTGGCATGAAGTAGGTTGTGTTTTACCATTACTTTCCAGTTCTGCAGTCTGTGTTGATCAAATCAACTAAATCATTGCCACTCTGGCTATCTGGAAAAAACGCAATTAAAAAAACTGGTTGCTTACCTTGCATCTCCTTATGTAGCACATCTCCTGGTGATGGCGAAATATCCCTTTCTCCTGAGTCATAGTAATTTCCTCCCTCCCTCACTTGGGGTGGTGCTGAGATGCACAGGGACACTTTGGAGACATACACTGCCTTATATTTTTATGTGTCTTATTTTAGTTAATCTTAAATTAACCTTATTCCTTAAGAAAGAGTCCCAAATCTTGTGGCACTTCTTTACCTCTGCCTTCATTCACTCAGCAAACATTATTTGAGTGTTCATGACACCTGGTTTCTAAGAAAAGAAAAAAAAAGGGTACTAACGATATAAAGATACCCTCATGGAGCTAGCTCCCAGTCTACTGGTAGAGACATACCTTTAATTAAATCATAACAACAGAGTGTGGTAAGAGCACAACAGACTTTGGATGGATGGTGATTAGAAAGTCTGTCCAAAGCCCAAGCCCTGTTCTGTTTCTTCTTCCATTGGTTCACCTCTGTAGTCTTTGACCTTCATCCTTGAAGGCTGCCATCACATTGCCGCCCCCCACGCCCAACAATCTGAAAGTTGGCTAGTGTTAGAGGCCGTAAAGCTCCCACAACCCGCTCCTTCACTTCACCTCCCATTTTTATCCCAATGATCTGCTTGCATAGCCAGATGTGCAATAGTTTTGAGTGAAGATCTCCAGAGTGGGGTGTAAACAATGATCAACTGAGATGCAAGACAAAAATTTGGAACATCTATTTACATTCATTTCTTTATCTAAAGGTATTTAAGAAAAATCTTGTTTCCCCAACTTTGACACTGGAACCCTCATCAGGCCTGTATGTTGGATGGGGACACATCACATACAGTAGACATAGTAACTTCGGGAAAAAGTGAGAGGTTCCCAGAGGAGACAGAGGCACTAGCACTCTTTTCCCTTTTGGAGTAACATACGACAGGTTATCTGCACTTCGTTGAGTGGATTTAAGGATTATTCCACCCTAAGTCTTGCTTCGGCAAAGTATGGCCACATCCAAATCCCACCTGATACCTGTTTTTGTAAATAATTTTTATTTACACAGCATGCTCCTTGGTTTAATATTATCTATTTAGTATCATCAACAGCTGAGTTGAGTAGTTGCAATAGAGACTGTATGGCCTGGAAAACCTAATATATTTACTATCAAGGCCTTTACAGAAAACATTTGCCAAACCCTGTCTAAATAGTTTTATTTTTATAAAATTTTATAAGATAGGTATGGGAGGATTGTGGGCATGAAAATCTTTGTCTCTTACCTAGATTCACTGGTTACCTCGTGATAAAATGCTTAAAAGAAAGGTTGCATTAAAGATGACTTATACCTTCGTATTTTTATGAAAACACTAATGTTTCAAAGTGTCTGACTTTTTCTTCTGATGACAAGTAGCTGACGCTAGTGACTTAGAAGACATTTTTGAAAAAACACAAAACAAACATTTTTGTCTTTTCAAGTGACACTGTCTTTTCATTTTCAAACGATACATAAGAAATACTTATCTATTTCACAAGACATACTTTGGAGAGAACATTTTGAAAAAGAATATTTTGATGTGTTTCCATTTTATGTGATTCTATTTCTAAAAACAGTATATCACATAAAAATATTCTCGTGCATTCTTAGAAACATTCAGAAGTGAAATTTTCCATTTAAAAGTCATCTAAATGAAGAGTTTCGATGGAATTTGAAGCCATAGGTTAAAAATATAAAAATGCAACATTTCTCTATTAGTTTGCAAGAATGACTGACATCTGGAAATATGAATTTTTTTTTTTTTTTTTTTTTTTTTTTTGCGGTACGTGGGCGTCTCACTGCTGTGGCCTCTCCCGTTGCGGAGCACAGGCTCCGGATGCTCAGGCTCAGCGGCCATGGCTCACGGGCCCAGCCGCTCCGTGGCATGTGGGATCTTCCCGGACCAGGGCACAAACCCATGTCCCCTGCATCGGCAGGCGGACTCTCAACCACTGCGCCACCAGGGAAGCCCTGGAAATATGAATATTTACTAGCTGAATTTCAACAGAAATCTTTGTCTAGGAAGTTAAGAATGAAAAAAAATGGGTATCATGATTTAGTAAGCTTAGTCAGTGATAGACATCTTCAATTTGAATATATTCATGATATAATTTTTCCAGCTACTATTATTTTTTAGTAAGAACAAAAATATTTGTGTACATTTAATAAATATAAAAACACTACATTTCTTGTTTTTAAAAGTTTTTAAATTTAATTTTTATATTATAGTTGATTTACAATGTTGTGTTAGTTTCAGGTGTACAGCAAAGTGATTCAGTTATACCTATATCCATTCTTTTTCAGATTCTTTTCCCATATAGGTTATTACAAAATATTGAATAGAGTTCCCTGTGCTATACAGTAGGTCCTTGTTGGTTATCTATTTTATATCTTGTAATGTGTATATGTTAATCCCAAATTCCTAATTTATCCCTCCCCCCACCTTTCCCCTTTGGTAACCATAATTATTTTTTCAATATCTGTAAGTCCGTTTCTATTTTGTAAATAAGTTTATATCATTTTTTTAGATTCCACATATAAGTGATATATGGCATTTGTCTTTCTCTGACTTACTTCACTTAGTATGATAATCTCTGTGTCCATCCATGTTGCTACAATGGCATTATTTCATTCTTTTTCATGGTTGAGTAATATTCCATTGTATATATGTACCACATCTTCTTTATCCGTTCCTCTGTCCATGGACATTTAGGTTGCTTCCATGTCTCGGCTATTGTAAATAGTGCTACAATGAACACTGGGGTGCATATATCTTTTCAAATTATGGTTTTCTCTGGATATATGCCCAGGAATGGGATATGGTAGGTCTGTTTTTAGATTTTTAAGGAGCCTCCATACTGTTCTCCATAATTGTTGTACCAATTTACATTCCCACCAACAGTGTAGGAGGGTTCCCTTTTCTCCACACCCTCTCCAGCATTTATTGTTTGTAAACTTTTTGATGATGGTCATTCTGACTGGTGTGAAGTGATACCTCACTGTAGTTTTGATTTGCATTTCTCTAATAATTAGTGATGTTGAGTATCTTTTCATGTGTTTTTTGGCCATCTGTATGTCTTCTTTGGAGAAATGTCTATTTAGATCTTATACCCATTTTTTGACTGGGTTGTTTGTTTGTTTTTTTAATATTGAGCTGCATGAGTTGTTTGTATGTTTTGGAGATTAATCCTTTGTTGGTCACTTCATTTGCAAATATCTTCTCCCATTCTGTGGGTTGTCTTTTTGTTTATGGTTTCCTTTGCTGTGCAAAAGCTTTCAAGTTTCATTAGGTCCCATTTGTTTATTCTTGTTTTTATTTTCACTGCTCTAGGAGGTGGATCCAAAAAGATCTTGCTGCAATTTATGTCATAGAGTATTCTGCCTATGTTTTCCTCTAAGTGTTTTATAGTATCTTACCTTACATTTAGGTCTTTAATCCACTTTGAGTTTATATTTATGTATGGTATTAGGGTGTGTTCTAATTTCATTCTTTTACATATAGCTGTCCAGTTTTCCCAGCACCACTTATTGAAGAGACTGTCTTTTCTCCAATGTATATTCTTGCCTCCTTTGTCATAGATTAATTGACCATAGGTGCTTGCATTTATTTCTGAGCTTTCTATCCTGTTCCATTGATCTATATTTCTGTTTTGTGCCAGTACCATACTGTCTTGATTACTGTAGCTTTGTAGTATAGTCTGAAGTCAGGGAGCCAGATTCCTCCAGCTCTGTTTTTCCTTCTCAGGATTGCTTTGGTTATTTGGGGTCTTTTGTGTTTCCATACAAATTTAAAAATTTTTTGTTCTCTGAAAAATGCCTTTGGTAATTTGGATTGCATTGAATCTGTAGATTATCTTGGTAGTATAGTTATTTTCATAATATTGATTCTTCCAATCCAAGAACATGGTATATCGTTCCATCTGTTTGTGTCATCTTCAATTTCTTTCATCAGCATCTTATAGTTTTCAGAGTACAGGTCTTTTTCCTCCTTAGGTAGGTTTATCCCTAGGTATTTTATTCGTTTTTGATGCGATGGTAAATGGGATTGTTTCCTTAATTTCTCTCTCTAATCTTTAGTGTATAGAAATGCAAGAGATTTCTGTTTATTAATTTAGTATCCTACAATTTAACCAAATTCACTGATGAGTTCTAGTAGTTTTCTGGTAGCATCTTTAGGATTTTCCATGTATAGTATCGTGTCATCTGCAAACAGTGACAGTTTTACTTCTTTTCCAATTTGGATTCCTCTTATTTCTTCTCTGACTGCCATGGCTAGGACTTCCAAAACTAAGGAAGTTAAGAATGAAAAATGACTATCATGATTTAGTAAGCTTAGTCGGTGATGGACATCTTCCATTTGGATATGTTTGTGATATGCTTTTTCCAGCTTTATTATTTTTTAGTAAGAATAAAAATATTTGTGTACATTTAATAAATATAAAAACATTTCTTATTTTTAAAACATTTAAAAATTATTTACTTCATCTCTTTTCTATTTTCATGTCTATTTTATAATGCATATAATTTATTAGTGGAGAAGAAGATATGTACATTAAATATAATTTATGAGTAAATAAATATACAAAGATTGTGGTACATGCCTCCAAAGTTTTTAATGATGGGAACGTATCATCACAATGTTTGGAGACCGGTGGTTTTTGAGTGTGAGTTTGGAATTTAGCAGATAGGTTTAAATAGGGCTCTGCCACTCACTGGCTACATTCTCTTGATCTAAATAATTTATTATAGGTCTTATTTTCTCACCATAAATTGAGATAAGGCCTGGCATTTAATACATAGTGTAGCACATAATAAATGTTCAGTAAATATCATAAATATTCAATAAACATTTCCAGCCTTCCAGGGTCACCCTTTTCTTTAATATTCCAATGAAGTAACTCGATTCCTCCCATCTCACTTTTTTATGAGAAGGCCAGCACATGCCCCTGAATTTCTGCAGAAGGTTCTTAAATTCTTTTGGTGGTTACATTTTCCTGGTGGTTGCTTGATATCTCTGTCCTTGCTCAGTTGTCCATCTCCTGTAGTCTTCCATCCTATTCCTTCTCCACATGACTCCCAAGAGTGGACATAATCTCATTTCCAGCATTCCTTGAGACTCAAGGCTATCATAAGCCTTAAGACTTATGTGTGTGGATAACACAGGGTAAATACAGTTCTGAACAGGAATCCACTTAAAATTTCGGTATCACACAATGTCCTTCCTAAGTTCATGGACTGCTGTCCACTGCTGGGAATATCTTATCGATTCTGTACAGCTTTGGGCCTGGCCTGTCTCCCTGTTGTTGGCACTACTCCTTCCCTTCCGAGAACTTTCTGCCTTCTTAGCTCTTCCTTGAATCCCTGCCCCAGTTTCTCAGACAACTACAGGCTACTCTATCATGCCAAGGCCTTAAGCATAGCTGCAGTCTGAGCATTAAACTCCTCCAGGGTGCTATTCACACAGATGTGTGAATAACATTCCCTGGAGTTATACAATAAGGCAGCCCTGACCCTCTCCATCAAGCCATCAAGAGTGGAGGTGGTGAAAAGCTTCACTTTCAAAATCAAGAATCCATTAACATATATTCCAAAAAAAAAAAAAAGAAGAAGAAGAAAACCATTCACCATAGGTCTCTATTTCTCACTAAACAATCAATAGAAGCTTTTGAATCTACTGTTTTTCTTTTCTGGCTCCAAAGTTATCAGATTGAATTCTGAGGCAGGGCTCAAGGTCAAAATTTTTGTACTTTCCTTGTGAGTCTTTATAGTGGAGCTGGACACTATATAATTTATTACCCCTACTTTCTTTCTAGATCAAGTACTAGTTGTCTTTATTTTTTTCTCTTTCAACCACCACCGCTACTGATAGCAACAATGCTATCATCACCATCACCACCGTCATGACCTACATGACCACCTTGACGACGAGCATGACTCCACTACCACCATCACCATATCATCTCCATCACCACCACATCACTACTGCTATCATCACAGGCAACATCAACATGAAGGGGGATTTCCTGGAGGTCCAGTGTTTAGGACTCCATGCTCTCACTGCCAAGGGCCCAGGTTCAGTACCTGGTCAGGGAACTAAAATCCCACAACCTGCACTGCGTGGCCAAAAAAAACAAAACAAAAACATGAAGGACCGACATCATCACTCCAATGATCATAATCACTACCCCCATAGCCATCACTACCACCTCGCTGGCTTTTCTGAGGTCCGGTGGCAATTCTATGAATACCCGCCAAAGCTCTCTAGAGGTCTTTTTTTTTTTTTTTTTTTTTTTTTTTTGGTACGCGGGCCTCTCACTGCTGCGGCCTCTCCCGTTGCGGAGCACAGGCTCTGGACGCACAGGCTCAGCGGCCATGGCTCATGGGCACAGCCGCTCCACGGCATGTGGGATCTTCCCGGACCGGGGCACGAACCCGTGTCCCCTGCATCGGCAGGCGGACGCTCAACCACTGTGCCACCAGGGAAGCCCTCTAGAGCTCCTTATTTTGTCTCTAGGTATGTCTGCAGCTTCTAACATTTTTTTTTACTCATCAGATACCCTCTTCTCCCATTTCCGGACAGAAGACTAGAATAAAACCCATATCCCAGTGCTGATCTCTTGCATATTTGACATTGAGGCCTCTTCAGACTTGGGGCTGATCCTGAGCCTTGTCCAATATATGGTCATAGCTCTGTAATATAGTTTCTACCCTTTCCATCCTGTTGTCTCTCACTGCCTCCAGTGAAATGCCCTGTACTATTTCTTGGCTCTGGGGAACCCCACCACCATCGAAACAACTCTAACTCTTGAACAAAGGGGATGGGGATTATTATAAGTGACCTCTTGCCTTTAGGGACTTCTTTAGGCCCTTGGCCACCCTATGACAGAAAATTCCAAAGTCAGAAAATGTTTCTGTCCACTTGCAACCCCAGTAAGAGACTGACCATCTGCCACTATTTTATCCAGTTGGATTCTCATCTATTCTGTCCTCTGATGGGAGGTTTCTGTTGAACCAGAACAGCAAGGATGGGACTGCCTTTCAACTGGTGTGTCTATCAGTGTAATGATGGAAGCCTTCTCATAGTGGCCTCATCACCCATCACTGACCGCAAAGTGAAAAACATGCCTTCACAAGTAATGTCAGCCGCAAGGGCTTAGACTTCTTAAGTGTTTTCCGTTTTCTTTTTGAGTTGAACATAGTCTAATATAGGATAGGGAGGGAAAGAAAATAAAATATTAACAAGTAATAATAGTACATTCCCTATAATTAGGAGCACAGCTACAGTAGGAGCAAGAAGCAAAAATTTAATACAGTACCTGAACATCTCAAGTAACAAATCAAATAAACTATGGTTCAATTATTTACATTGAATGAAAAGTGGTATAGAGCATAGATGACCTCAGGCTAGTAGTAAGGTTTTATTGGAACACAGCGATTCTCATTCACTTACACATCATCCGGGGCTACTTTTGTGCTATGATGGCAGGGTTCAGTAGCTGTGAGATTCTGTGTGACACACCAAGTCTAAAATATTTATTATCAAGCTCTTTATAGGAAAAAGTTTGTCAACCCTTGCTCTAAATAATGAATACTTTTCTCTTAGAGCTGACAGGAAAGTGAATTAAACTGGTTTTTCTTTGTATCATAGAAGTAAAGGCTTAACCCCAATTAAGGCATTGGAAGTAGGGAGTAGTTGAAGCAGGGCTTCTATATATCCTGCTAGATCCGAGGGCATTTGGTCCTAACTAATAATAGAAAAAGTAGCCTTCCACCTTCCAACCCTCAGTCCAGTTTACTGTATTAAGAGATTGGAGTCAAGACCCCAGATGATAATAAAGAGTCTCTTTGCTTGCTTCCTTTGGGCAAATACCTCCTCAGAGATCTTGTGGGAAGGTGAAGTGATGAGTCCAAGGCAGAACGGGGCACACCCAGGATGGGGTATTCCTGAGTTTCTCAGTCAGATACTGCCTGGTAATACCTTAATCCCATGATATGTTTGTGTGCATTAATGGAGAAAGCTACTGAGTTTGCTTGCTGATAATGAGATAATTTAACTTTATTGTCTCCAAGTAGGCTTATCTCACTGCCACAAACTCAAGGCCTATAGTGTCCCAGCAAATTCTGAGGGATGAGTGTCCATTTCTGATGCTGCCCATTGCCAATCCTACCTCCCCTCCCAAATCCTGAGTGAGAACCCCAGCCTGCTGTAGCAGTTCCATAAAGCTGAGGGGTTGGCATTGATGCTAAGAGATAGGGTAGACAGTTAACTTGTGTGTGTGTGTGTGGTCAATTCTATTTTTTCTTTAATTGAAGTATGTTTTCATTATATTCTACTTAGCTGTATTTTTTTTAATGTTTGTTGTTTATAGTTTTAAAAATTGTGATTAGGAGGTAGGAGATCTTGAGTCTAAAACCAAGGAAACTGGATACTTTAACTTTACAGGGATTTATCCCTACTCCCAAATATAGATCTTCAAGTTTGCCTCATTTGAGTCCTTGGACTCAAGTAACAAGAAGTCAGCTTTATTATTTATTAATTATTGTGCTAAACATTTTACATGAATTCTCTTTTATTCCTTATACAGCCCATGAGGTTATTTATTATAAGGAAAAGTGATGCTAACCTGCTAAAGTTACCCCACATGGAGATAATGGGGCTAAGATTTGTTTCTGCGTTCCATGCTGCATGGTCTTTTTGATGTCAGTCCATTATAAGGGCCAAAGTTTCATATTAAAAATAGCTCCACTTAGAATCTGGAAGTTTCACAGACCGGACAGTGGTAAATCCAGCTTTAGGTCAGTTTATAAGCTTTCTGAAGTAATGTTTTTCTTCCATAACCATTTGATCTTTAAGGAAATGGGTACCCAGGGTCTTTGTAAATAGATTGAAAAACTTCCCCAAGGGGTGCTCTTTAATACAATTCCTTCATTTAACCTTGAAAAACAATATTTGAGATAGATAATTGTTGGGTTTTCTCCGCAGTGGCCATTTTCCTTTTTCCTAACAAAACCCCAATCTTGTTCAGGTATGGGTCATCACCTGCTTAATGGATTAGTCCCCTGCCCTAGGGAGTGACTGTTGGTTAGTTCACATCTTTCATAGTGATTCTGTACCCCTTGCCAGGGATTGGTTTAAGCATGGTCACCAGATGCAACCCAGGACAAAAGACAAAAATGGCAGTCAACTAGGAGGCTTTTGTAAGATTTACTAACTCTTGAAAGAAAAAATAAAAGGCACTAGATGAGGATCATCCCTTCCTACTTTTGGATGTCACAAATGGGATGTATTGTAGTACTTGGAGCCAGAGCAGTTATTTTGTAATCATGAGGGGAGAACCAAGAGAATCATACAGAATCCTGGGAGCTGTTGCACTTTTGAATTTAATCAGTGTTGGAATAACCTGTTCTGGATTTCCGTTATGAGAGATAAAGAATTCATTGTATTCATTATGATTTAAGACATCTTTATGTATTTTTACCACAACAAACTGATTACCTTGACCCTCTCCACAAGACTCTTCAGAGGAAGGTGTAACAGAGAAAAGCAAAGCTAAACGGATGTTCATTCCTTCAAAACAAAGCTCCAAATGAGGTCCTCTGTTTTCTGATTACAGAAAAATAGGAGCTGGTTAAGAGTGGAGTTAGTCTTTCAGTTTGAGGCAGTAAAAAGACAAGGGTTTCTGATATTCCTTAACAAGGGGCTGAGGAAAACTCTGTACCTTGCTAAGTTAAAGGAAGCTACTTTATATCCTGGAGCAGTGCCCTTTCAAGGAGGAATTCCCTGGGTTCTAGGAGCTAGTCAACAAATGTTTTCTAAATAGATGTGTACTCTTTCCTAGTAGGAACAAAAGATCACTCCAAAGAGGCTTGAATCTTCAAAGTAAACCCACTATTAGACAATCTCAGTGCTAACATTTTTCATCCCTACATCTTTTTCACCAACCATTTCTCAAAAGCAATTTGCTTTCTCTCCCGTCTTTCATGAAGACTGGGCTATCTGACCAACTACAGTGCTTGTCTTTATTCAGTCTTTAAATACCTCTTAGAAGCGGCCTTATTTTAAGTGAGGTTTGTCTTTGGTATGCATGTATACCACCCCTGGGAAGCCACGGGCGGGCAGTCTACTCTCTTGGGATTTCACATAACCTTTAAAAATTTCCAACAAGCGTTGGAATTTTTCATATTTGTAGTGTTCTTTTTAATTACTAATTTATATTAGAACAGCTTCCTGATGATTCAATATAATTTCTATTATATCTACTACTTGTATTAGCTTCCTATTGCTGTTGTTACAATTACCCAACTTGTAGCTTAAGATAACACAAATGTATTATCTTAAAAAGTTCTGGAGGCCAGAATTCCTAAAGTCAAGGTGTCAGCAGGGCTGCGTTCCTTCTGGAGGCTCTAAGGGAGCATGTTTCCTTACCTTTTCTAGCTCCTAAAGGCCACCTGCCTTCTTTGGCTCATGGCCTCATCCTCCATCTTCACAGTCAGCACCATAGCATCTTCCAATCTCTCTTGACCTTCTGCCTCACTCTTACAAGAACTCTTGTGATTACATTGGGCATCCTAGGATAATCCAGAATCATCTCCCCATCTCAAGACCCTTAAACATGTCTGCAAAGCCTTGATGCCATATAACATATTCATAGGTTCCTGGGATTAGGACTTGGATATTTTGGGGACGTTATTCAGCCTACCCTACTACTACTTCTATTATTACTACCACTGGCTAAAATTTGATTGTATACCATGAGCCAGGCACTATGCTGCTTTACATTCTTTATCTCAGTTAGTCTACAAGCCACACACTAAGATTGTGTAACTTTCTCAGACAGGCTTGTGACTAAGCCACTGCTCTCCGATGACAGTAATTCACTGCAAAATTGAGTAACAATGATTCACAAAATCTGCATTCCTACTCCTATCCAGCACTGACTTATATATGCCTACAAGTTAATTATAAATGAGACCACAAACTTGTGTTTTTAGAAAATGTAGTCATATGGGTAGAAATTTACATTTAGAAGAAGTTCAGCTACATTTATGAGTGGTTGGAACTAAAGCTTGTTGTTACTGGGTTCAGTTGGCTTAGATCATTGAGAGTAATTCTCATTAGATTTATGGCTGCTACTCCTAAGTGGAACAGTTCATTGAACTCAGCTTAGAAATTATGATTTAAATCCTTAACCAAGATACTATGAAATGCAAACCTTCAAGGAGGACCTTTGTCAGAAAAATGTGGGTTAATGCCCCCAATCCATCACTGCTCCTCAAAAAAATTTATAAACTGATGGTTACATAAGAATTTCATATTAGCATTGAAGAGTCTTGCATTATCATATAGTTGAATAGCACCTGTTTAGTGTTCTCTTGCCACTCAGATCTGTTAGATGCAGTCCTTAATGTGCTGTGAAACACTGAAGGGCAGCTGATGTATGTGGACATAAGGCCCCACAAATGACAATTTGGCACCTAAAACTTGTTATTTTAGAAGGGTTAGAGGCTCTTGAACACTGGGTTGAGCCTCTTAGCTGATTTGATTAAGGCTATTTTAGGACTGGATATGACTGAGATAGACATAAAACTTGAATATAGAAATAGTCTAGCCCAGTGGTTTCCAGCCTGTTGGCTGTAAACTTTAGCAGCATATGGGAGTTATCGTAAGGAGCCCATTAATCCATGTGAGCACTAAACGTTGCCTGTAGACTAAATATATCCTACATATCAAACGTAGATACTGTTGTGATGTTAATATGAATTTGCTTTAAAAGATCACTGAATTCATAGAAGCTTTTGGTCATTTTTCATCTTATTAATTAGGTACTTAAAAACAATTAAGCCCATAAAATTCTGACCTCATCAAAGTGGGTGGGCATCTTTGCTCTGGTTTGGAGGATTTAGCAGTGTTCATGAAACACTTCTAACACACAAATCTTCCACATTCATCTAAGATTAAAGCCTTAAAAGAGCTGCCATCTGAGAGTTCTATTCAGGTGTTAGTCTCCCAAAAAATATGCTGAAGAGTGAGTAAAGCAATAAAATAAGACCAACTAATGATGCTGATGAAACTCTTCGATAACATCTTTTTCTACCTATGATGATGATAGCTTATGAGTGAGGTAAGCAAGCTAAGGAAAAGTACTGTTTTATTTCTCTAACTTTCCTGCAATAAGAGTACCTAAGTCAATAAACTAGATGGGTCTGTTTTTAAAACGCAACACTATCATTTCTAAGGAAAATGTTTCTGGCTTTTTTTTTTTTTTTTGACGTATACTTGATTTACAATGTCGTGCTAATTTCTGCTGTATAGCAAAGTGACTCAGTTACACACATGTATACATTCTTTGTTTATATCCTTTTCCATTATGGTTTATCCCAGGAGATTTGGTATAGTTCCCTGTGCTATACGGTAGGACCTTGTTTATGCATTCTAAATGTAATAGTTTGCATCTACCAACCCCAAACTCCCAATCCATCCCTCTCCCTCTCCCTGCCCCACTCCCCCTTGGCAACCACAAGTATGTTTTCTGCGTCTCTGTTTGTTTTGTAGATAGGTTCATTTGTGTCATATTTTAGATTCCACATGTAAATGATATCATATGGTATTTGTCTTTCTTTCTTACTTCACTTGGTGTGATAATCTCTAGTTGCATCCATGTGGCTGCAGATGGCATTATTTCGTTCTTTTTTATGGCTAATATTCCATTGTATATATTTACCACATCTTCTTTATCCATTCATCTGTTGATGGACATTTAGGTTGTTTCCATGTATTGGCTATTGTGAATAGTGCTGCTATGAACACAGGGGTGCATGTATCTTTTTGAATTAGAGTTTTGTCTGGACATATGCCCAGGAGTGGGACTGCTGGATCATATGGTAATTCTATTTTAGTTTTTTGAGGAGCCTCCATACTGCTTCTGGCTCTTAATTTGTAAATAAACGCTACTGATTTGTACAGCACTTTACAAAAATTTGCATTATAGGATCTCAAAGTTGTAACATTCTTATCATTTGTAGTCTTAAAAAACCAAAAAAAAAAAACCCTACAAAGATGAGTAAACTAACCACATGAAACCTTCTTACCTTCCTTAAATAAAGGAGGGAAAAAAACCTGATTTAAACTGACCATATAGGACTGTTTGGGTATTGAATATATTCTTAAAGTCATTTTCAGACCTAGTATAACAAAAATTCCTCCTCAAAGATCAGTATTTCAGGCCCTAATAATTATTTTTATATCTAAGCCATTTACTAAAAAAGGTTAATAGCAAAATGTGGAGTTGGGTTTTAGAATTTATAAATACAAAGGCCCAATATTTATTAACTTTGCACACATAAACCTTCCTGTCTACAGAATTGTATGAACACTGGAATATCTTAGTTTGCAGACTCCCCCTGAAAATCTTAACCATAGTTTAAGAGTGAGTTGCAGCTTTCTGAAATGGTGTAAATTACAGCTGTGCCAGTAGGGAGATAGATTTACTGAATGCTTTTCAGTATGTTTTAAATCCATGGAACCATTACAAAATTTAGTCTGATTCCATAGTTCTTGTTTAGTTAGAACATACAATACTATACATGAATTTAAAAATCATTACACTGGAGAGAAAGTACTGTCAGAGAGGCTCACGTTCACCAGTTGGGTCACTTTAGGTTAGCTGAAAGCGGAGGTGCTTGAGAGCAGATGAGATTTTTACACTTCTTTTATTTCCTTCAGCACTTGTTGCAGGGGACAACCTGGTCATAGTTTCTACTACAGCAGTTTGCTGAAATAAAACTTGTCCCATTCCCTCAAGCACTTACCTGCAAAATAAAATATTCACTATTCTCTTGTGACTTACGGTTGACTGCCAGATAATGTATTTTTTGCTGATTATCAGAGCACAAGTGTTTAGGCAGCAGTTTCTGGTTAGGTCTGTTCATTCAGTCATTCAATCACACATCCATTCAAGCAACCGACCAGCATTTACAGATCACCCACTACGTGTTGAACGCAGCTGTCTTAAATGGAACCAAAACCACAAGAAAAAGTTTTAAAGAATTACCAGAACTTTTATTTTTGCTCAGTTTTATTAGAAAAATAAATATGTCATAAAGCTTTTTTTTTCTTTAGGGAGAAAAAAACGGAACAAGTCTCATAAAATCAAATAAGCAACGGTAAGGTATCTTAACTTGAAAAAGATTGGGAATCACTGGTTTACAAGTTACAATTGAATGAAAGGACAACTGTACCAGCCTCAGTTGGCTGCTTCATGCCAATGGCAGCAAACAACAAGATCTACTAGGGCAAAATAAATTACTGTGTGGAAGCCCTGGTAAGTGCTTAAACAGGCCGAGTCACTGAGACATCAGGATAGATAGATCTTGCTTTCAACAACACAGAAGTTCCTGAAGGGTTGTGTGTAAATGAAATAACCACAAACATACTAGGGGAGCTTGGTACCTGAAAGAACTCGTGGTGAATTCTTCTGTGAACAACCACTACTGCTTTTATAAATCCAGGTCCACTTGCTTTACTTAAGGCGAAGTACACCAAGCTGCTGCCTCTCTGAGCTGAGGCAGTGGCATGTTCACCTAACACTGCTCCTGCTGGGCCAGGGGCACAATTTCCAAGTCTGTGTTTCTGTGAAGTAGTGTAAGATACAGAGTTGGCCAGGGAACCCAGCTGCACCTGGCAGAGCAGGCGGAAGGGTGGGAGCTCCACCTTGAACAATATTTCCATGTCAACAAAGACTTCTTTTGAGGGTCTACTTTGTGCAAAGCACAGTAAAAAACCTGACCAATTCAGTTACAGACGTACTTCCTTTCTCTAAAACCTTCGGTCAGGGCCTAGGTCTGGAACCCTAAAATAAAGTAATACTTCTAATTCTCCAGACTGGCTTTAACCAAATTAGATACGCAACTCCTTCAAACTGGGGTGGGATGATAATGAAAGAGACTGAGTTTTCCAATGCTGAAGTTTAACACGAGAATCACATTTCAGAGAACTAGTTAATGAAAAATTTTGCTGGTGACAAACTTTTCAAATGGTTCCTTTTTTTTCTTTCTTACTTCCTCTAAACAGAACTCTGAGTTCTCGGGTAAACTCTGCAGAACAGTTAAAGTCATTGATGTTCTCTGGTTGGGTGACATATTTCAGTCCTGCTGATAGAAATAGAAATTTCTTTCCACCCACCAGAATGTCATGAACTTATCCTACAGCACAGCAGTGATGCTTTGCACAGGGATTAAATATGGTAGTACTAGTTCCACTCAGTTTTAATCTTTGTAAATAAACAGAATCCTCACTTTGCTCACAGCCTCCGTTTCATTTGGCCAAACTTCTACCAGGCTTAAGCCACATGTAATTAGTTAGGCTGTTCAGTTTCTTTATAAAAAATGCTTCCAATAACACTGCTGCCTATATGTACAGGTGTGAATGAAAAGAGTATGCAATCTGTAGTCTTTTCCACACTGAGTACACTAACAACAATTAGTAAATAATTAAAGAATAAGTGGTCATTTTAAAACTTGTGTTTTTCCTTAAAAAAAAAATTTCACTTTCTAGCAACTTAAAAAAAATGGGTCTTAAAAGTGCCCTATTAATGTCAATGCTGTTCCCCACTCTGGCCCACCCATCCAAAACCTGCTACAAATGCTGGATTGAGTTTATACAAATAATTTATCAGTACCAAGATTTTTCAAATGGAAACAGTGTTACTGACTTCTTCATACTGGATAACAAAATAAGGGTAACTCTGGTCATCATTGAAGATGACAAAAATCTGAGGCTCAAAGAAATTATCCACACAAGAGTCATACAGGTCACTGGTGACACTTCCGGGATTCACGGGAGGGGGCCTTCTCATGCCATGGCTGCCCATCGTGTATCTGCCAGTTAGCACTTTAGCCAGAAACATGAAATGGACTCCTTTGGAGGACTTCTTAGAAAAGTTATGCGAGTAGCTTGCCTTCTTTGCAAAATAACTGCCTTGTCCAAACATTGTAGCATGCTTTCCACAGACTCGAGGGTCAAAGTTGTGCTTGCAGATTCCATCTACCACATCCTGGGATGTTCCATGAAATAAATGTCTCTCATTTATTATTCTGTCACGGCCAAACATTTTCCTGTTCATATACTCCTTTTTCCTAAGGCAAAGAGTGGACAGGGAATTCAGAAAAATGAGTAGATCAGTTTAATAGGCATGATATAGTCATAAACTTCTTTTTATGGTTTCAATGGGGAGGAAATGTTAAAGTAGCTACCAAGGGCAAAATCTCATCAAAGATCATACTAAAAGTTTAAACTTATCTTTTCCACTGCAGACAAGAAAAGCCCTTTCCCTTTTTTCTCCATCAACCATTTGTTCACCTGCTCTCTCTTCCATTTCAAATCTAGTTCTCACATCTTCTCAGGGTGACTTCCTTATCTAATTCCACCAACCTGAGAGTCTCTTAATTCTGAGGTTCCTCGAATCTACATGTATCCCCTCTGAATTACATTAATTTGTTGCTGACTTGAGAGGCAGCATAGTAAAGTGATTAAAAACAAGGCCTCTGGTGCTAGACTGCCTGGGTTCAAATTCCAGCACTGCATCATATTAGCTGTATGACCTGTGGCACGTTACCAAACTTTTCTGTGACTCAGTTTCCTTTCTGTAAAATGCAGATTGTAATAATCTTTCTTGTAGGTCTGTTATGAGAATTATATGTGAGTTAAAATATATGAACAAATATGACATTAAGTTCTATGCAAGTCTCTACTATTATGTTCTGCATTTGTCATTAGCTACATCAAGAAAAGCTCTCAAACTTTTCATACTGCTGACTCACCTTTTATATTTCTCCCAAAGAAACTGGTTTTGGACTCTCAGTATTTGCAAAATTCTATATTTAAACTCAGGCACAGTCTTATGAAAAAGATTATAAATGATTCGATAACTTTTGTCCTCTGCAGAAACAGGCACTTGGATGAAGTCCTGAGATGGATGCATATACACCCAAGTTTCAGGGTAAAAGTTTGCTGAGGTGACCCCATCTGGGCAGATGATTTGTGATGATGAGGTTGCTTCAAGAGGCGGAGGTGCCTGTGTGGGAACACCACCAAGTGTCCTAGAAGGGAGAGGGAGAACGTCAATGTACAACCTCAGCAGTAAGGTGCTCTACATCAAAACCTCCATCTCACATACAGTGCTCTACAGCAGTATCTAATATTATAATTTGAATAGCTTCAATGCTTGTTTAAAAAAACAACATAGAAAATGCTATCAACTAAAGAAAAAAAAAAACCTTAGAGCTAACACTGCCTGTATAGAGATAACCTATTATTAGCTTCCCCTGGCCTCCTCCTTGTGGAGAAAACTCTGGAATGTACTGCTGCAAGGCAAGCAAGCAAGTGCCAATTTATAAATATCTTTACTTTCTGAATCCTGGATTCCTCTTTTGCCTATATAGTTATGCTCCGTTTCAAGGGAGGAACAATTTATATACGTTCCTCAAACTTTGCTGTACTAAGCACAAAACGTATCATTGCTAGAGGTTGTGTACATGGGGAAGCATAGTGAGTGGAGGCAAAGTGAAGCAGGGCAAGAGGGAGCTTACAGGGAGATGACAGAAAATATTAAAAATAAAAAGCTTATACTTTGGTTTTTGTATAAAAACAAATCATGGAGTAGGCATTGAAAGTTGGCATTTGCTTCAGTTTTAAATGTCACATATAACAACAAAACCATCAATACAATTCAAATGTTATAGCTTCAGATGTGCTTAAGATGGAGCTAATTACTTTAAGCCCTAGACACTAGAATATCCTTGAACCTTAAATTCAGGTCTGTTACGTTGAAGGATGAGTTTAGACAAGCAGTTACTTATTCCTGCCTGATTAAATGATTTAAATCATTTTTCTTCGCCATTTTCAAAACAGAGCAAAACGGAAGAAGCAGAGAGAAAGATAATCCTGACCCTGAGACCCAGATTCAGGGCTGGGGTACTACTCCACTCATAAGCATACACTGGTCACGGGGAAGCCCTAAGTCTGCCAAATCATTAGGAAACTGAAATTTTCAGAAGAGCTTTGGGACACAGGTTACAACAATAGGTGAACATGCATCTAATCTCCAGGAGGATGTTTACCATCAGCCACCTTACACTAAGCACATACTGTGGACCAGGCACTTCACACCCAGTGTCACTACTCGTCATAACCCCACACAATGGCTTGGTTATTGGATACTTGGATACTGCTGTAGAGCACTTTTCAAATCAAGAAACTGCCAGCACAGCTAGTAAAGAACAGAGACAGCATATGAACCCAGGCCTATCTAGTTTCTAAGCACATACTCCTTGCATTTCCATATATTTCACAATTCACATGTACATATATTTTCTTCTTCTTTGTCTTCTTTTTTTATCTTTAAACAAGGCTTGAAAGTGATGGATGGATACCAGGATTGCAATTCAGGTCTGCCTGATTCCCACTACCATTGCCACTACCCCACAGCCTTTTGACTTTTAAGAGATGGCTTGCTATAGAGGTACAACCTGCCTCCTCTACCCCCCACCTCCTTCAAGTAGCTGCGCCTATGATTAATGTGCCTCAAAGTCCCTTTGTTAGACAGAGACAGAGTTCTGGGTGAATCCGGGGCTTGCAGAATCCCCCAGGTGCTTTTAAGTTCAGGAGCAGATCTAAAGGGGTGCCGTTTTCCCCAACCTTCATGACAGAGGGCACAACACTTCTTCTCTTCTGGAGCATTTTCACAAAGCCCTGACAGATTCCTCCAGAGCCTTCCTTCACTGGTACATTTTTTTGAAGAGAGGCCCCTACTGCTTTAATCAGACTCTGATAGGTCTGTAACTCCTTAAAAAGCCATCACCATTCTAGAGTAATGGTAGGAAACACAGACCATAAGCTGCTTATTTTTAGCTGTTCCCTCTATCCCTGCTCTGCAAAGTTCCCAGTATTGTTAGGGGTTGAAGTTACCAACAGAGGTTTCTGGATTGAAGGAGGAAGGTAAGATTCTCCCAACCACTGCCCAAAATAGGTTTTAGGCTGTCACAGCCATACTGAAAACGTGGCACTGACAATGGAAGAGACTGTTCCTTTTCCTTCTGCTAGCACTCCTGCCTAGAAATCAGTTTCACAAAATGAACGCTTCAAACGTCTCCTTTCCTTTTTCAGGGGACTGGGGGGGTCTATTATTTCCTTACACATGCTTGAAGATGAGCCTGTGTAAATAAATCCCATCTATCCTAAGACATTAAATCAGATTTTATGTATTTGGTTAAGCATCCATTCTTACCCATGGATGCTTACTTATAATAAGCCAACATCTTAATTGGGCTAAAACATAAAAATGTATACAGACATCTGTCTGATGGAACTCTACACTCTGGTTGCCATGGGTTAAAAATACATATTCTAAGCTTACAAATGTAGCTTTATTTTCCAAGAATGCTGAGTTTGTATTCAGCTCATGGATATTCCAATGACATACTGCGAGCTTCACACCGTAACCAGCCTTCTTTAGAGAGGCAAAGTCAAAGGCTACGGCACTTGTACTCAAGGGCCCCTGAAGAACAACTTTTCCTAATCCAAGGTCACCTTTTATCATTCTCCTTCCCTCCCCTGGCCATTCTGAAAGACGTTTCCTAACCTAACTTCAGTGATGAAGTAAAAATTAATTTTATCCTTTTTGGGGAGGAGTCAAAGAAATCCTCTCAGGCCTTCTCATGACCATGAGGTGATTGCACAGGGCAGATGTCCCTCCAGCTGAAATGGACTTCCAAACCTCTAAATCTGATATTTGTGTGCTTATGCAGCCTTAGCTCAAGTATTCTAAGAATATTAAAGAATAAGATCCTTTTTATCAGCCCTATTAAAAATCATCAAAGCACAGGAAAAAAATTTTAACTATGAGGAATGTTAGCTAAACTTGATTGTGGTAGCCATTTTACAACATATACATATATTAAGTCATTACGCTGTACATTTTCAACTTATACAGTGTTTTATGTCAATTATATATCAATAAAACTGGAAGGGGAAAAAAAGCAGGGAAACCCTTGTTTAAAAAGAGCCAAGCTTTTGCCATAATTCATGAACTAAGCCCCTGCCTCACCCTCCACCTCCCTACTCCAGCATTCCCAATTCTTAGGCCTCTCTGGTTCCCTGATAATTGTGGCCTTTTTGACACCTATGTTTTTCTTTGACCCTTTGTGTTTGCTAACACTTAAAAACAAAACTTTCTTCCTGGCTAAGATCACAGTCTCTCTAGAAATCTACTTCTGAAATCTGCTTTTTGGAATTAGTCTCCCTCCTCTTTCTGCCCTCTAGGCCAGCCCCAGACTCTAGGACAAACAGGAACTGAAGGCTGCATTTACCCATTCCACCCTGGTGAACTTGCTGCTTCTCTGCTCTTTTCCTCTTGAAATGTCTGCACTATCTCTTTGACTTGCTAAGCTCCTACTTTATACCTGATGATCACTGTTCCAGATAAGACTAAACTAGGAAGTTTTAAAAAGAAAAGAGTGACTTTCTTTGTTCTCTTGTAAGCCTATGTTATAAATAGGAAGGCTATATCTGTGGCATTAATTCTACTACTGCTCATATTATTTTTACAGTTCATACTTTTACAAAACAAGCCTAAGTTTACAAACAGGTGGGGGGAAGAGGGTATTCCGTAATTACTTAAGATGGAAACAAATCAACTTTCACTATTCTGTAAAACTCCCCCAACAATGCAGCACTTGAATGAGCATTCTTCCTCTCTCACAGAAGCTGCATCTCGCTTGATTGGCTCAGCATGCCAAGCTGCCGGTCTCACTAATGAGTTCTACTATCTCACTAGGAGGACAATATGTTCCTAACTACTGGACGCTGACACTATCTCCAGCTGTGCTAGTGAAATGGCATTTTTATTAGTTTCTAATAATAATAAAAAAAAACCTTACACTTGAACTAAGAAGAAAGCACATATTTACCTCAAGTCGATATATATATTTCTAAAATCTGCCTTATTAACAAATTGTTTTTGGGTACCTAGCATTTCAGGGATTTTTGTTTATATTTTGTTTTTAATGTTCCCGTTGCAATCTCAGAATTAGAATCATTAACACTCTGCCATAATGATCTGGGAAAAACACACTTTGGCCTTGGAATAAAAAACTACTAGTAAGAATACAAAAGAAGATTTTTACCTCAAAGATCAGAAGAGACCAACCAATATCACCCTAGACCTCCCCAATTCATAAAACCAAGTAAACCTAGTAGCATTTTAAAAGTCAAGCTCTAAATATGGTGTATCTGACTAGAGTAGATAATGATTTCCCTAGAGATACTACCTTTCAGACATGGCCTTGCTAATGGTAATGTGCCCCAGCTTTTGGGACCTATGGAGATGTGCCACTGGGCTCTCTGGAGAGGGAAAAGAAAAATGGCACTTGGGAAAATGGAAGGAGAGCTCACCTATAATTCAGAAGGATGAGTTCTGTCTTGACCTAAAAGTATGACAGGTAATTTTAGTGCATATTATAGGAAGATGGGGCTTACTGAGCAAATGAGAATGCAAATTATTTGAAAAGGTGAATTCTTCCCATGCAAATTCACTCAAGGAAGAAGAATGGAGAACACCACCTTGAGGGACTCTCTCTCTACTTGCCAAGGCAGTTTACCTGGGCTGGGAAACAGTCCCATAACATGGAACAGTATCTCAATCTTCCATGAAGGAGGCAAATGCAAACTCTGCCTTATTCCAGATACGGTATAAGTACTTTTAGCTGTGGAAAAATGTTAACTCTGCTTTTCAGTTCAAAAA
The DNA here is from genome assembly GCF_951394435.1 of Stenella coeruleoalba. NCBI lineage: Eukaryota > Metazoa > Chordata > Mammalia > Artiodactyla > Delphinidae > Stenella > Stenella coeruleoalba. Next base: position 37,241,006 of record NC_137150.1, on the reverse strand, counting down.
ATTCAATAGGATACTCACTCTTTTAGTGTTGGGTTTTAACTGCAGCTTATCTGAACTACATTTTTTGAAGAATTAAATCTAAAGATAACTCAGAATTTTATATTCTAGAGGTAATAAGTTAGTCTTTTACGGTCTTTTTCTCTTTGGCATTAAGTGTACATTTACATAAAATGGAAGCAAAGATGAGACTTTCTGCTGGACACTTACTGTAAATATGGAAGCAGTATAAAACAGGAACGGAAGAGGGGTCTCCTTTTTATTTCTCTCCTGAAGAATGAGTTGTGAAGAATGTAGTGGTTGTTCCACATCATAAATCGGACCTCTTTCAAACCCCGAGAGTTGGCTTCTTCAATCAATCGAATAACAGACTATGGAGCAGAAAACAGAAGGTAAAGAAAAAAAAAGCAAGTTAAAAAAGCAATAAATGGTAAATAGTCACTATAAAATATGAAAAATGTTAATGTAACTAAAGGTTAAAATAGTTAACTTTGCTATTAACATCAGAAGTGTTTCAATAAAGTACAGTGAGTCAAATTACCTCCTGTTACATGTAGGAATTTTATTTTCTTTAAAGATTCAGAATAGAAAAATGCTTCCTGTTCAGAACATGGATTTCCACCTTATGAAACATGTGAAGGATTAGTCTATTCTATTTTGAGGCTATAAGAATGTCCTGGAGATTTTTTTTTTAATATTTCTTAAGGGATTTTCAGAACAGGATTAAAGATAGTAGTATATACAGTTCAAATAAACCAATTAAGTTCCAAACCCAAGAAACCTCTCTGAGGAAAAACACAGGGACAGTCCAACTATTCTGAGGATACATTTTAAACAGCCTCTTATTCTCTTTGAAAGGTATTAGATCCTAGTGACTACTTAAGAGACAGAAATTTTAACTCAATATTGTGTTTTACACTAATTAACATACTAGGTCATTTTCTTTTGCTATTGCCTTAAAAGAAAACCTAAGGTAGCTAAGTCAATTCTCCCTTTTTGTAATACTGGAAATGAACTTAATCAAATTGAAGAAGTCAGATCTTTGGAATGTGAAATTAATCTTTAAGTCCATTTCAGGGCATTTAAATGTGACTCAGAATTCTCACAGGCAAAATAAACCACCATCATTTTAAAACCTCGCTTTGTGATGGATGAACTATTCTTACCATCTCAGACTAAGGATGCATGTGCACATGTGATAGAATTTTAAATGACTGATCTGCCTGACCACAGTTCAGTAAACATTTTCAAGTACTTCTTCCAGGGGCTTAAGGGTGATTGTTTCCCCCTAGACTTCTAAACTGCTAATAGTGTAACACATGATCCAACCACCAGGAGCCAGATATAGCCAAAAGTTACACCAGTGCTCATCTCATTAAAATTACTCCAAAGGCGGCACTGAGTCTGAGTACTTACCACATTTAATACTTGGCTCCTATAGTATAAGATACTGGGAAGGGCTTCCCTGGTGGCGCAGTGGTTGAGAATCTGCCTGCTAATGCAGGGGACACGGGTTCGAGCCCTGGTCTGGGAAGATCCCACATGCCGCGGAGCAACTAGGCCCGTGAGCCATGGCCGCTGAGCCTGCGCGTCCAGAGCCTGTGCTCCGCAACAAGAGAGGCCACAACAGTGAGAGGCCCGCGCATCGCGATGAAGAGTAGCCCCCGCTTGCCTCAACTAGAGAAAGCCCTCGCACAGAAACGAAGACCCAACACAGTAAAAATAAATTAATTAATTAATAAACTCCTACCCCCTACATCTAAAAAAAAAAGAAAGAAAGAAAGATACTGGGAAAAGCATTTTCTGATAATAGTGGTATTCTATTTATGGGTTATAGATTAATGGAAAGAAATATATTTTCAGAAAAATCAAGAGAGAATAGCGTTACTCATATCAACAAGACTCAATTTTACATCCATAAGTTCTTTGATCTGTGGTTCTGTCTAGTCATTGTTGAGAAGGAACAGTGAAAGACAAAAATTTAAACGCACTTTTGGAAAAAAGAACCTGTAAATACCTCAGGATACTCTCTCCATCCAAAGTGGTCCCTACAGAAGAACTTCCAGACTGTGTGGTAAATAGAGTTGACATTGCTAGAGGGTGGTGTGGACAGCCTTCGTAGTTGGTCAAATTCAGTTGTTTCATACACATTCATGGCGTTCAAGTCTGCCCAAAATTCTTGTCCTCTAAAAAGACCCAAGAAAAAAAATGAACTGTTAATAAATAATGGAAATATCTAAACATCTCATGTGATATTACAAATATCTAGTATAGCATACTGTAGAATTTTCAAAGCTTGTCTTGTTTGGAGTAAAAGGACATCACTCCTGGTTTTTTCCCCATTTCGTATATGCCTTAAGACCAAAACGTGCAAGCCATGGAGTAGGGATTGATTCTATCCCTTAACATCACTGGCCTAAACCAATCAACACAGTCCCACCCTCCCTACCACAGTGGGATGAGCCAAACCTGGTCTCAACCAATCAGGGAGTCAGCTCTAAGATGAAGCTGCCACAGAAAGCAGAGAGAGAAACGAACTTCTCTTTTTCAAGAGGCATCAGTTTTCGTAAGTCAACATAGGAATACACAATATTGTCTGATGAAAGACAGGAAAAATAAAATGACCCCAGATGAGGCAAGTACTGCTAATCTACCTACCCAACATTAATATTGTCCTTTATCCTGTGGGTAGAAAAAAAAGTTGACGAAACATGGGAAAAAATAGTTTGGATTACTGTAAAGTTCAGCTATGAGAATAGTTTCGTCATTCTGTTATCTGGTCTGCTGCTGCTTAATAAGCACTTTACGTGTGTGTGTGTGCGTGCGTGCGTGCGTGCGTGTGTGTGTGTGTGTGTCTGGTCTGCTGCTGCTTAATAAGCACTTTACGTGTGTGTGTGTGTGTGTGTGTGTGTGTGTGTGTGTGTGTGTGTGTGTGTGTGTGTGTGTAGGTCCTGCTATATAAATCAGAATCACTTAAAAAATTATAAAGGGTGGTCTAAAAAACGTGTTCCTTTTTTAATGGAACTTCATCTAGTGTTTGAAACATCTAAACCGTTAATGGCAAAATGTTCATTTTATTTTTCTCTCCATGTATATTTCAAAATTCCCCTAAGAAGACATAAAATAATAACATCACAGATATAAGCAGAGTGACTAAGCTTCCAAATACATTCTTCAATCACAGATTTCTAAATGACTGTCTATAACACACATCCAAATACTCCAGATCCAGTGGCACTCAGAACTGGCTCAGGTGAAATCCAGGTGTTTGGACGGATATTCCCAGTAATTAACATATTTCCTTTCAGTAAATCAAGATTTTGAAAAAGGTATTAATTTTGATCTATGGGTTTTGTTGGTTAGTATGATGCTCCAGACTGCTCTTCGAACATTTGTTTCAAGGACTGTTAATAAGTATTCTAGGCAAAAAGCATTCTGTGGTCAAAAGTTTGAAAAACTTGGTTACACAAAGTTAAACGATTTACTTACTGCAGCCACTCCTCAGTCCCTTTAATATGCTAAGGTAGATATATTGAAGTACCATGATGAGGGCTAGAAGGTACTCTTCTAAACCTATGACAGTGCTCTGTCCCTTTTACCCATGAAGACCTATTAACATCTCTCACTAAACACCCTGGCAAATATGAGGAAAGAAAATATTTCCCACCCTCCACCCCAATGTTCACAATTTGTGAATCAGGTTCTATTTGAAAAAAGAAAAAAAAAGTCATATACCAACTGATGGTGCCATGGAGCACATAACTTGTAAAAAGCAGTATGTTCCTTAAAAAATTCCTAAAAAGCTTCCCAAAACCCTAATTTCTTGCTTAATTTCAAGTTAGGATTAGGATACCTAATTTCAACCTAACTAGTAGGATGTAGTCTTAAATGGAACATATAATTTTAAGTGTGAAATGGGAAGAAGACAATAAAATGTAGTTTACATCACATTTGAACACTACTTTGTTTAAAATTATTTATGGTCAAAAGGAATACTTAATCCAAAATTTTAAAAAACATTTCTGGGAAATTCTTCAAAAAAGAAAAACACTGAAAACTGGAACCCCTATATCTAAATTAAATTTCACAACAAGTTGCTTTAAACAATTTTTCCTTAACTTTAGGAGAATCTGATGTTATCACTGAGTGGAGAGATATTAACCTCCTTCTCCCTGTTAAGATCATTTCCAGTTTCTAAACAGATTTTCCTATTTTAAGTTTATTTCCCAGTAACTGTTCCCAATTATGAGTTAATAAATCCTCAGTATTTTCTTTATGGAGTTCTTAGAAGAGCAGTCATTATGTTAATAACATACATTATAATATAAACAGCCAATGCTTTTTGCTATTAAAGTATCAGATTTTATTCTGGACATCTCTCTAGCAATTTCTGTTTACTCCTGTATTATTGAGACTTCATAGATAATGATCTGCATGAGAAAGATATCTAAAACTGCAGCTTTTGCTACGTTCTCTGTGTACTTCAGTCCTTTGGGCATTATGAAATTTTTATGACAAATCCTAATTTACTACAATCAACTGTTCTGTGGATCGATGTATCAAAGTACTGTTTTAGCTCTATTTGATTTTCAATATGCTTTAGTAGACTGGACAGAGACAAAACAACAAATCTGAAAAACATTATCTTTTTATGATTAATTTTACCACCTGTTCTCCCTTAAACAGGGAATCCTTAAAAAATCCAACGCCGGGATTTCCCTGGTGGTGCAGTGGTTAAAGAATCCGCCTGCCAATGCAGGGAACATGGGTTCGAGCCCTGGTCCGGGAAGATCCGACAGCCGTGAAGCAACTAAGCCCGTGCACCACAATTACTGAGCCTGCACTCTAGAGCCCGTGAGCCACAACTACTGAAGCCCATGTGCCACAACTACTGAAGCCCGCGCACCTAGAGCCCGTGCTCCGCAACAAGAGAAGCCACCGCAGTGAGAAGCCTGCACACTGCAAAGAAAAGTAGCCCCCGCTTGCCGCGACTAGAGAAAGCCTGTGTGCAGCAACAAAGACCCAATGCAGCCCAAAAAAAAAAACAAAGCCAAGAGTTTTTATTCTCCTCAATGTGCATCAGTGTAAAATTCATGCAACACGAATGCCAAATGTTCAACATTTACCACTCTTATCAAGCCATTGTTTCATGTTACCAGAAAGCAGTTATGAGTCGTGTGTGGAAATGGTGATGGTGAGCTGTAAGGCAATACACAAATAATTAAGCAGATGTAGTCCCTGACTTCCAGGGCTTCAAGAGGGAAATAACTAACAAAATCTAAAACCAAAGAAGCAGTACATTTGCCTATCTAAACTCATCGGTGGCAAGTACACTCTAGGAATGAGAGGACAAAGAATGAGAGGACAAAGAATAGAATGAGAGGACAAAGAACAGAATAATGCAGCATTATGGGAGAGGAGATGGCTGCTCCTCCAGGAATGGATAAAGGTCAGGAAAAGTAAGAGGCTTTCCAGTATCAATCCAAGATAGCTTTCTGTAAGAGAAAGAATTTTAGGAATAGTTTAATAGGAAATAATTACCAGTAAGTGAAGGTTGTGTGGAAGAACAAGAAAAAAAGAGTTCTTCCAGTATTTTGCTTGAAGGGTAGGGACAGGGAAGGACAGGAACAGAGAGCTGGAAAAGGAAACCTAAACAAGGGTACATAAGAGATGAGCAAATGTGAACAGGATATATAACAGACACTGTGAGAGATGTCGGGCCATGAGCTAAGGAGGTAAGTCCAGGGTCTCAGAGCCTTAAATAAAGGTTGGAATTTAGAGTATTGAGCAGATTGTGGTAAAAGGTCAAAGTAGTAAATACAGGATGTGTAAAAACTGAGCAACAGAGACAGTGCTAGAATGGGGGTGGAGGTGGGGAGGATAGGGCTTCACAAAGGCAAGATGCAATCATCCTGGCAGATGAGAACCCTATCTGACTTAATGGTAGCCCTACTGAGGGATGGCCAGAAAAGAGTGAGTATGGGAGATAGCCACTGCGCAGTAGGATTTAGATTTCGTTAAATATATCATGTGGCTACCATCAATCAATCTGGACTCACCCAAAATATAACCTTATCATGATGAATTAAAAAAAATATTGTGAACAGATTGCTGATTTTTGTTTTGATGGGAAGAATGAACATGAACTGCTGAAATATTAACAATTCTGTGTCCACATGCTTCACCAACAAACATACCACTACATATACCAATACAAGAATCCAGATACAAAACTAATTAAAAATTCTGAAAAGAACACCCATTCTCATAACTTAGATGCTTTCTAACAGTGGTTTTCTTCCTACTTAAATACCTTGACATACCAACATTTCCAACATATATTATTAACACATAGAGCACCAACACCCACACTAAGTCAGAAAGTCTGCCCCACACACCATCATTTCTTCTATGTATATTTCAGATACTAAAAAGTAAAAAAAGGCCTGCGATATAAATAATAGAGCCGTAATGAAAACCAAAACTATTAAAGAATAGTTGCGGAATGAAACAGAAATTAGTCAGGACATGATCTCTTTGCTGGATAAATAGTTCTTGGGACTATGCATTTGGGAGCTCAGGAGAGTGTAACCATTTTAGGCAATTTCTCTATAAATTGTCTGAAACCAAGAAAGAAATGTGACAACTGAAAACAAATGAAAGTAATCTTAAGTAGACACACTGATTAGGCACTGGACTACATGTTGGGATAAGAAGATGAAAAAAGCAAAATACCCAAAGTCAGTGGGGAGAGAGACAGACAAGCAAACCCTGTGGCACAGTGTGAAATGTGGCACAAAGGTGGTCTGGAACAATCCAGAGGCAGAGGGCCTAACTGTGCTGGGAAAGGGGTCACGCAAGCTGGTCAAGGAAGGTGTCCCAGAATGGATGAAATGGGAACCAAGTTTGGCCAGCCACCAGGCAGACAATGAGAGTCACCACAAGCAGAGTGAATGACATGTGTAGAAGCCAACCAAGCGAGGCACAAGAGACCCAGAGTGAGCAGCACATGCAGTTCATGTGGGAGGTGAGGGTGTATGTGTGTGTGAGTGGGATGATAAGACTGGACTGGATAGGCTGGCTGGGGCCAGATAATGAAGAGCTTTGTATGCTAGGTTAAGGAGTTAGGACTTGATTCTGTGGGCAGTAGGAATCACTGGTGGGTTTCAAAAAGGGTCAGAGACTTGCTTTTTTATAAACATCACTCCAACAGTAGTGGTATGGAGGACTGATTTGTTTATTTTTGGTAGAGGACGGTGGGGGAAGGGTGGAGACAGGCCCTTATTTGCTAAATATTTATTAGCATGTTTATTATTAATATTTATTATTCTATGCTTAGCCACCTATAGCTACTAGAACTGCATATAAAGCAAATGATGGTAGAGAACTCAGGAGGTAACAGTGGGGATGATTTGAGAGTATTTAAGAGTTAGACTAACTGCATGGAGGGGCTGAAGGGAGTAGAAAGGGTCCAGAATGTGTCCCATGTTTCTGATCTGGATGACTGGATAATGGTGCCATTAAATGAAATGGGACACAGGAGACGGAAAACATTTAAGTGGGAAGATGATGCAAATAAGATATAGAACTCAGACTTCAGCAAAGGTCAATTAAGTATAAAGTTTTCTGGACACTACTCTGTACAGTTTTAACCAGGTGGGTTAGACTTCGGAACCTTGGCTTCCTGCCCATAAAAGTTAACTGGCTTCTACAAGGATAAACCTGTGACCTCAAACTAATCAACACCCACCCTCATAGCTGGATTAATCAGACACAATTACTTATTACTGTGATGTAAAGTGAAAATGTCTCCCCAAACTAAGGGTCATAATGATAGAAGGATAAAGATCAAATGCAATATGGAGAGTATTTAGGCTCTTCTGCTACAGACTTGAGACAGGCATGACAGATGGGGTATGTTTGCTGCTGCTAAAGAAATTTCACAGGCGCACGAAATATAGCTGGCTTTTGATACCTGGCTTTGATGTTTCCAGGAACTCATTTAGCAATGTTGGAATATCTGGCAGCTTATAGATCCCTTCAAATATGTTACAAGGTGATGAGAATCAAAGCCATGGCATATATAATACCAACATACTTTGTGATAGCAGTGTAGTTATTAAACTTCAGAGGACTATGTACTCTTTCTGTTTTAGAAGCATAGTAACTGTCATTTATTCTGTTACTAATTAAGACTTTTGTTAACACTGACTCGAATAAATAGCACAGAGCTATTTGGGGAGGCAATAAAAATTATCTATAAAATTATCTATCTTTGTATGTTGCCTATATACAAAGCAATATCTTTCAATATGTACCAGAGGTTAAAATTCTCTACTTAACTTCTACACTATGACATTGGGCCCTGGTAACAACTGGGTATTTCCCCTTTGTATCCAGAAGTAGTTGTAGGCACAGACATACCTACAAATCAAAATTGGGAGTTTTTTTTTTTTTTAATTATTTTGCATATGGCCCTCAGTACTTACGAGCAGACTAAGAATCAAATGTTGACTCACAACTAAACCTGCCCACCTCTAAGGAGACACTGACCTATTCAAGGCAGGATTACTGAGATTTTAGATCACTCCGTAAAACAATTAACATTAAACCTGGTTCATGGATTTACCTCAAAAGATTTTTGGGTAGGTAAAAATATTCCGTACTTTAAGAGTCAATGAGTTTCTGGGGATCAACTTTCTTAGGGCAAACTTCTGGCTGTGGGTGCTGCTCTCTTGGTCCCTCCTAGGACATCTTCGAAACAGGTGAATGAGAAGGCAGTAAGTTAATGAGTGGATGCTGTGTGGAACCACATTTATTTGTAAACCCCATGTTTGATTTACAAATTGTCAGACATATAATCTGTGGTATTAAAGTGATTCTAGAAGTGAACACAGTGAAATAGAAACAAGAGGATAAGAAATAGGAGAAAAAAGGCAGTGAGGTAGGCTTTCTAAGTGAAAGGATACTTGTTTTTAAGCTTTTATTATTCTATATTCTCCAAAAGCATGTGGGGAAGCAAACAAATACGTGTAACAGTTTATTCTCAAAAAATTTGGTACTAAGACACAGCCATGTGAGTACACCTGTTTCCTAAACCCCTAAATATATCATACATTGAAGTCCTCTCTACCCCATACAACCACTTAAAGCAAATTACAATAGCCACCTGAGGAAGAGAACCTACTAGAGTACTGTTACGTTGGGCTTTTTTTTTTTTATTACAAAACTATCAGTTCAAAGCAAAGAATACAAAAGAACTTTTGAATACAATGTGGATAAGCCTAAAATCTTTCATAAATAAAAATTATGCTTATAAGATCAAAAGATCTCACTGCTATTTATGGAGGCACGGGCTTAAATTTGCACACTGAAGACATCAAAAATGTCATATAGCCTTAACTTTTATCCCAGTTCAGTCACATGTCCTGAGACTCCTAGAAGGTAACTTAAGTGAGACATACTTCTCAACCATGGCCTGAAAAGGAAGTGAAACAACTTCTACAAGAACAGCTGGGATAGAAAGCATGCAACAGATTAAAAAGAAATGTATCATGCCTTATACTACCTTAAATTATGCAGTTATTGTTTTTTAGGAAGAATAGTAAATATCCCCTTTAAGTGAAATATTTTTAAAACTGAGAGGTTTCTATCAAGAAAGGAGGTTAATTGTCTCAAAGTAGACAATAAAAAATGTCTGCTGTGTTCTCAGCTGATTAATTAAATTTTGTGTATATGAAATTTGACGTTTAAAGTGGGCTGAAATATATTTACTTATAAAACTTTTCTACATAATTATAAAATCAGTTATATGCAAATGCTAAAATTTCTTAAAAATAACTGTTTTCAAATAACTTCAAACAATTTGGAACTCATTTACACATAAATGAAATACTAATTACAATTATCATAAAATATATCCCCTAATAACCCCCAGTAAGATACAATCTATTAGCTTATTTCTGAATTGACTTTTAAAATTATAAACAAATCCTTTTTATTTAAAATTTTGCCGTGTCTTTTCCCCCAATTAGTACAGATAAACTAATTGATAAGTGACCAAATTAAAAATATACTCACTGATGGCTTATCATGAGAACCCAGATATAACTAAGAGGCTCTTAGCATGAGAGACTTAAATGTATACAAACTATATAAAGAATTTATCACTGAGAGTTTTCAAAGCAAATTTCCGAAAGAAAAATAAAAACTTCCTACAGAAAACATATTAAGAGAATTTTTTTTATTGTCTAGGTTTTGTAAACTATGACCACAAAACCTTTCAAAAGGGTCTTAAGTCAGTAACTTTTCCTAGGGGAGAGAGATTCTACAAAGCCAAGTTTCCTTCAATTTTATCGATTAGTTAAGACAGTCTAAATTAATTTTTAGTAACAAATTAATTGTATCAATAGAAGACTTTACACAAAGTTTTTGATGTGTGGCAGCATTTTTGACAATCCGAACATCAGAAGGCAAGCAAGCAAAGTTCCTCCTGTTTCACATACTCTACCCCCCCCCCCCCATTCAACGATGTCTTTCTTTTATTACCTCGGAAGGCAAACCTGGTATTTCTCCTGTGCTTATTTTTATTCTCACAATGCCTGGAAATGAAAGAGCGAAGCCAGGTGACAGTCAGAAACCAAAGACCAACCGCAGCAGGAAATTACTTAAAGTATTTTGTGCCATTTGCCCTCCCTATGCCCAGATCAGCTGCAGGAGCTTTGAAGATCACAGGGTGCAGGCAAGATTCTGAAAGCACATGTACTACACTGCAAGCAAAGTTCACCCTGGGACCCCTACCCCTGTCATTCTTCCCTGACTATTCAGTGCTGGTAAAAACCTAGAGCAAAGAAAGTCACACAAACTCTATGGCTATATGTCAAATGAGAGGGACAGTTTAAGAATGTCTTAATCCGAAAAGGAAACAAAAAATTAATGTAATAAAGAGAAATTCCAGTAAATGTGGCTTAAACTAAACATTTTCCAATCTTTATGAGAAGTGCTAAGCTTCAACATAAGACTATTCACAAATTCTTCCTTAAGCTCAGAAGCAATAGCACCAAAACAAAGGATATCTATTTGCATAAGGAATACAAATTTCTCGATCTCTCTCTCAGATAACTTTGTCACGAGGGATTCTAATACACTCCTTACACAACATTTTGTGGCACACATACTCGCAAATCACTGGTTTCTGTAGAATGTGAAAAGAAACACTTGCTCTAGCATTCCCACTCTCATACATGCTTATCCTTTCATTGTGATGACCATGCAAAGGTTCTTTACTGGTCAAGTGGGTGTTACCAGTAAGTAAACAGCAATAGCAGAGAAAGATGGAGGAGACAGACACATTTTGCGGTGTGGTCACGGCAAATAGGAATGCTCAGTTAACTCCCTTCTATGCTTGTCTTAGCAACAGCGACTGGACAGGTCAGCAAGGAAAATTGGAATTTTCATAATCAGAAGTTTATTAATACAAGCAACTTCTAAAATTTGAGTGCCTGATCACAGAATTAGTCATATTTATTCAGAACAAGACTGCAATACTATCTTTTGCACAAATCAAATATATATCAAACTACCAAGCTAAATAAGTGGAATTTATTTTTACGTAAAATCCTTTATTTTCAAAGATTTCAAAATGTATTTCAGAACCTATCCCTTGTAATTTAAAATCCCCCTATTAACAAGGAATTCATCTACATTAGAAATTTGAGGCTTTCAGTTAATGTGTTGGGGACTGGGCTGGATTACGTTTAACACTTACAGGGATTTTAAATAGAGGCCAGTCTGTGCAGTATGATCCCTGATCCCTAGAAAGCACTGCCATAAATACAAAAATAATATTTGGTTTTGTTAAGGGAGTTCCTTCATATTTAAAAACATGACTTGTTTGCTCCTAGAAATGAACTTTAATTAGAAATATTTTATTCTTTTGTACAGTTTCTGTTTATGGTGTTGCAAAGTACAGTTTACCTCAAGGGCTTAAGCTATTACCTAATGATTTCAAGCCCAGAATGAAACACAAAGTGGCTCAATCCTCAGCACTCTGGTATCTTCCAAAGATACAAATATCATTCATATTCACTTCCTTTTAGCTTAAGACTCTCAGACTTATTTAAAAGAGAAACTCTACTGCTTTTACAAAGGGAGTTTCTTACAAAACTTATCAGTGTCCAATTTGAACCAGCCTTACAGAAAGTTGTTCCAGGATAATCAAGAATCATCTTGTAACTCAAAAGTACTTAAGCTTTCCTTCCACAAAAAGGCAACTACAACTCACAAACAGGATACTGGTAATTATCAAAGGCTGATGACCTAGGTTAAGAGGATCTCAGGTTCTATTTTAAATGTGATCAAAATTATTACCATCAGACAAAGGATGCAGAATCTGGTGGTCTCAAATCAGGGGATGAGATTTAAGAGGCCATAGGAAAACAGTCACCATCTCAAATGGCTGGATTTTAGTAGAATTCCATAAGTAGTCAAGGTTTGTAAGGGCTACATACTGCTTTACACCCTTTAGAAATAGCCCCCCCAAACCCAATATGAAACTAAGGATCACTAAGATCAAAGATGCACACAGATGGAATTTATGAATTTACCTTTGTTTTACGGTAGAATGCAAATCTAGAATCTAGAAATTCTAGTGTAACAATGGAAGTAGTTTTACAGGAGCACAGTAATCAGTCAAAAGTTGCATTTTTTGCACGTTCACATATGCAGAATGAAGTTTTAAACGCTGAATGGAGTTATTTTTTTCTGTTTATTTACAATAAAAAGTAAAAGCTTTAGAGTCAACTCAACAATAAAATGTATAATGAATGTATCACGCAATTATTTTTAGGAACTGTGAGATAACGTTGTAAGTTATCTCCTCCAACTGTCTGATTTAAAAGTTACACATCTTTGCAAGCTTCATTTTCATTACCATGAATATATCAGGAACAGACTGACCCCAACCTGAAGCCAGGTGACAGCTGCTTCAAAAAGTCTAATCTGCTTAGAAAGGGAATAAATGAATGATTGCTATTGATTCCCATGACAGCTCTACACAGACCCATTAACTTCCCTGGATTAGTATAGACAGAAGCCAATTAGTTTTATTTCATATGTAAATAGCATCATAAAGAGGTACAGAAAATAATTCACTGGATTGCTCTCTCCTAAAGCACAAGGCACATTATTTTGAAAGTCACTTCAAACACAGTTCTTGCTTATGGGGCTGTTGCTTTCTCTTAGGCAGGAATTTTTAAAATAAATTCAAACTCATCCAGCTGTGTATATTCAAGAAATACCAGAAAGTCACAAGGCATAGTAAGTTTCAGCTGTTCTCCTCTCTCCAGTATTATCAATAACACATAATGAGTTAGTTCATACATCATCACAGCTGTGCAGGCCAGAGCTAACTTGGCTAATTTAACTATTCCAGTAGAGTTCAGTCAGGAGCTTGCTCTACTTTAGATAATCCACTCTGCAAGTCATATAGAAATGAACAGCATATGCTCTTTATTATCACTAATATGCAATTCTCCTTGTCTTCTTTCAGAGTTACTGTGAAGTCTTCTAATGGTATTGTCCCTTGGACAGTTTTTAAAACAACAAAAACTTCTAAGAGCCACCAGCAATCAAAATCACTCAAAACTAATTAGCTAAGACTATGACAACACTCTAGGCTTAAGCTATAAAATTTAAACTCCTTTTTTATCAATAAGCTTTAATTCTAAAGAGGGGAAAAGAACACTGTCTTCTGAGAAAAATTAACCATGGAGTCAGAGCTTGCAACTTTCTTCTTCATCCTCCCCCCTTTGCAGGAAATTCAGAATTAGAAATAATCACTGGTCATATTTTCACAGTAGGTGAAATTACCTACAAAATAAGGTCAGCACAGTGCCTCTTCCTTATGGGCGATAATAACTAGAAGACTATTCTGGCACACTTTAAAATGAATGTAAGTGAAAACCTATGGTGGTCGCAGTTGCTAAAGGGAGATTTGCACATCCTCCACAATTTCAATTATCCACAACAGTATTCCGCACAGCTACCGAGACCCTTTTAAAACAGCTTAGTCCTGCCATTTAATATCATTTTCTACTAAGGATGAGTGCCTAAACTGTCAGAGACTATGTTTTCTTAATGGAAAACACAACATTCGATGTTGTTTTCTTAACTGCTTATCTGGAATTTGGAAATTCTCCAAAGCCCATCCCGTGTGCAAAAGCCTTAGCATCTAAATATGGGGAGTTCATACATACAACTACTTTCCAGTTGATTTTGCAGATGTACAAAAGGAATGAGAAAGCAAAGTGGAATGGTATAATTTGGGGTGAAGGCAAAATTGGAAAAGAGTAATTAAAATAATTTCATTATAATGAACCAAGTAGGCACTTTTATTATTAAAATTCTGTTTTTACATGTGTTTTTAGTATCTAAGCATCTTGACTAAGGAGTTGGAAGGCACCTGTGAACTTATCTAGCTCAACTTTCCTTCCATTCACTCTTGAGAATAAAATGAACACTGCACATCTAATTTGGATTAAATTAGATGTTAAATCCATTTGCAAAAACCAAAGAATTTTATCTACACAGTTTGAAACTATGAACTTTTGTCTCTGCTAGAGACTCAGTACTATGAACTTTCCCCAAGTTCCACACAATGAACTATTATGGGTATAGTATATAATAATGATTTACCAAGTCATATAAACTGCTGAAAACAAGTGGGATAAACAACTGCCATTCATTATTCCTGAATCTAAAGACTGGTTCGACTTGGGCATATACACAGCTGAACACACACTTCCTGGTTATGTGCAATCTGCACAGATAGACCAGCTTTACAGGCCTGACCACAGAGATTAATAGCTTTAGCCAAATAATGTGGTAACCATGTGAACCTGGGCTGCTCCAGCTTGTTTGTGAATCTCTCAGCAAGGCTCAACATGCCGTTATCTGCATCTTGTTGCCAGGAAACACAACATCGCTTTGGAATACAAGGAAAACCAGGTTGCAATGACTACAGGTCAACTTCCCAAAAGCCTAATTTTTGACATTTAGCTATCTACAATCTTATAACATTTCTTACTGTAGTCCACAAAGAACTTCACTTTACTAGTAATTAACTGTTAATACTTTTTGCCATTTTTATCAGGGCAGAACCACGTATAATAATTCACTCATACTTCTCCTCTCAAGTGTCAAATAAACACTAATTTACTTCCTTAAAACTGATCTGGAAATCAAGCAGTCACTGCAACTACTTTATAACTGATCCAACAATGAATGCGTATGGGCTTTTATCTGTGTCTATTCTTCAGCAAAGAAATTTTACCAAAGGATAAAATACTCAGTGTGCTGCTATCATAAGAGTTCCTGGATTTTCTGGGAATCAAAATATCTGTCTTGCCTTGCTCAAGGTAACAGAACGTAATGTGTTGGACAATAATCCTGCTAGTTTCTTCCTGAGCGATTCAAACAGAGAAACTTAATGTACCAAGATGCTGAAGTACTTAGCAGACTGGAAATTTGCTTTATAAGAGTGAAGTGGGAGGCCACTGTTCTGCACAGTTTTGCAATCTGGAGATGGAAGGATTAGAGTGGCTTTGAGAGTATATAAAATTAATTACCCTTGACATACCAATCAGAATTGCTAGCTCATGGGCAACAGAGATTTTGGACAATACCTTATTAAAAAGATTTTTAAGACAAAATGGAAAACATTTTTCTCTCTTCCAATGCTGGCTAAAAAGAATAAGTCAGAAGTACTTAGCTTTGTTACAGGATCTGAGAATTTTGCTACCCAAGCAAGACAGAATCTTGAATGCATTTACATTATCAAGAGAATGCATTTATGATCAGGAGAACTACATTTTTGATATAAGCTTTACTTTTATCCGAAGAGGTCTTCTACATAATAACGCCTTTAAACTTGGGCTTTATATTGTTTCTCATCTTGTTCCATATGTCGCTTTTGAAACACAAGACGCAAAATTCCAGTCTCATGGTAATTAAGTTGCTAAAAACACACATAGATCTGTGTACTATACAACTGAAATATTCAAAGAAAACCACCTAGCTAATACTAAATGGGAGCAAAGAGAAGTTAAACAAAGACCAGGTTACTGTAATGCCAACAACGCTCTGGCACTGTTAGAACACAGAAGGTTAACATCAAAACTAATAGAATTAGACAACATGAAAATGGTTCACTGCCACCATTTGCCTTCTAACTCTCCAGACACTTGGGTAGTGTAACCTGACTTATTTGTGAACAAAGATGACCCTCCACAAAGTTTTTCTCCCGAACTTCTGGGTTAGGATGGTCAGCCTACTATTTTAAGTCCCTTTATACTACAGAAGAAACAACTTAGGAATATAAAGATCAATGCTTATTATACAGCCATTTTTGCACTAGCAACTTTACATGTGCAAGTATTATTTTCTCCACTTTCAAGTTCATTAAAGAAGAACTGAGATGTGGAAATCTCAGTTCCCTATCAGTACATAATGCTTGGACATCCATAAAAGAACCAAATTATTTATATACATATCTTGCCTACAAAATCATGAGAATAACTTTTTTTATGTAAATGACAAACAAACATGTCCATTAACATAAATTTTCCCTTCACTCACTGTTGTAAGACTCTTTCAGGTTTAAAAAAATACCCTGAGTTGTGGAACAATTTATTTTATCTGTAAGATAAACAGAATAATAAAATTAATGGTAAAAAGCTTTAAGGAAACTAAAAAAGATTTAACATGTTTGGGCATGATTCAGAAGTTTGGGAGGTACTTCGGAATCATTCACAGAAAAATTGTTTGGACTATTCAAAATGTAAAGAGGGCCACAAAAATCTCCAAATAATACTATTTTCCTTTAAAAAACAGGAACTACTCAATATACAAAACTTTAAAATTAGATAAATTAGGCATTCGTAATTTATAAGATTCTCCATGGATTTTCTTTCAAAAGCAAGCTCTCCTGTATGATTAAAATAGTATTTGATTCACAACACTCAATGTATATGCAACTTCTCAGTCACACACATATTGCACAGAGTGACATTTGAATTGTTCAAATCATAAAACCTTCATTGTCTGGTTAGATAAATAGCCTGCATTCAACTGCCATGAAAAATCAGGATAGCATACAGCCAAAAGAATAACAGTAGAAAAAAAAAAAAACCTGTTAGGTTACTACTGAAAGAAACTACCCTACTAAAGCCTCTTTACCTTCTCTATAGGATTTAATAATAGCTTTAAAGTAGTTATAAATACATACCCATACTTCATTCTCATTCTATCATTCTCTGGGTTACAGTAAAATCTTTCCAAGTGCTCCTGGGAATCATTGGATACACTCTGCCACTTCTGAGTAGTTGTCCTCTTGATCTGCCAATGATACGGCAAGACCGTGTGGTGCTTCAAACAATCCCTGCCATAAATACAAGTGCCTTGCAAAAAGTCCATGCAAATTTCAATTCCGTTCTCTTGGTGAGTGTGGTACTGTAGCTGGTTCACCAGCTCAAACACAAGGTCAAGGGAGGCCTCTTCACTTTTGTCCTGAAAGAGCTCAGTATTCAACTTATCACTGGTATCCAAAATGTACTGGATTGTAAAACTGTTGTCTTGGAAAACCCCTGGAACGTAATCCGTGACTTTGTCTATGCAGTCAGGACTAGCAGGAACATCACTTGAAACTGGGTGCAAAAGGTCAGCCTGGAAGTGCCCTGCTGTAGAATCTGCCACTGTCCCACTGATGGTTTCTGGTGGAAAGCTATGATCCTGGATTGGAACCACTTGTTCAGGATCATCAGTGGTAGGATGGGCTTCTGGTATCTGGCCCCCGACATTTGTTCCATCAGGAATCAGGACAGACATACTGTCTTCTGCTGGTGGACACGATGGATTGATTTCCAAAGGTTTTTTCACCATAGATTCATGTAAGCTGCTCTCTTCTGCACTCTGATTTCTAGGTCTAAAAACCCCATCAAGTGAGCCAGATTCTAACAAAGTATTTAATATTGGTCTCAAAGACCTCAGGGTTCCGGCTCCCAATCTCTTCTGATCCTTTTTCTTAAAACAAGTCTTCAATGGAGTGATCTTCTCAGAGAGTCTCATTTGGCATGAAAAGTCATCAGGAGGAGAGGGAGGCTGCACTACACAGTCTGGCTCAGGTTCGGTGGTTTCCATTTCCATGATGTGGATTAGCTCCAATTGCTCCTCAGTCTAAAAAATCCTACCAGGAAAAGAAAGAATATCATTTACAAGCTGACAACAACCGAATCCTATTCATTCATCAACGTGTTTTGTTCTAGTCTCTAAGTCCCTGAAATCATTCCTCTTATACTGTATTTCACCTTTACAGGTCAGTTTTAAATTTTACTGAGAAATCAAGGCTCCAAAGCAGCCAAGGTTATTCAAAAGCCCACAACAGATAAGGTGAGAGAGAGATAGTATCTTCCAATAGGCTCTTGACATTTATTTGTGGACTTAATATACGACTTGTAATTCTGCTGGGGTATGAATGTTTACAGTAAGTCTAGAATGGGGTGGAGGGTGAGGGGTAGAAATAAGTGCATCTAATGACAGTGGGGAAACCACATCTCTACTGCTTTGTGGTTCTCTTCACAGTTGTTTATGTATTGCCTATCTCATGAGGTGACAAAAACTATTTCTTTGTTAAAAAAAAAAAGTTTGTCAAACGCAGGAAAAACTGCAAAGTTAACTGTGAGTGAATTTGGGGTATAAGGATATACTCAGGAAACAGGGGCTTCTCAATCGAAATATTATATGGGAGAAAGCCTACTGAAGCATTTCTAGATTCAGAAACTGCCAATATATTCCCCAAGGATGTTAAGGGTCTACTTTTGCAATCCCCAAACATAACCACTACTGGAAGAAGAATATCAGGGCTTGTTAGTAACAGAAGCTACATCACCAACAACCATTGCACACTGTTTTAGAAACCAAACACAACTTCCTAATACAGAAAGGGGCCTCCTTCTCTTCAGAAAAGTTACATATATGCATTTTTTCAAAAAGACAAATGAAGGCATAGAAAAATAACACAAGAAAAAAAAACCCACCAAATTTCAGATCCCTAAAGAACTACTCAGTGACTAAAAAAGTGCTTTCTTCAAAGAATCAGACCCCTTGAAAGAAACTGGAACTTAAAGTAAAAAGCAAAGAAAACTTTGTAAAATGATGAATGGTGTCTCCTCCACAATCTAGCATTCATTAACTAATTCTGAAAATATTTACTGAGCATTGTGCCAGGTGGTAAAGGGGTGGTGATGAGCAATTAATCTTCTCCCTTGTCCAACAGACTGAAAGAAATCTTTGATGCAAGGACTCGTGACTTCATCAAGTATGCATCCCAGGTACCCAGTACAGTGCCTGGCACAATGCACATAGTGGGTGCTCCACAATATTTTTTTGCTGAATTACTGAAGAAAAAGCACCTATTAAATGCCTAGTTCTGTGAGGCTTTATGAGTCAACAATAGCAACAAAATGATAAAACTGAGTACCCAGAAAAATGAATATTAAAAAGAACTAATTGGAGAGATTCATAAATGTACATTTGTAAAAAGTGCTTAATGATCAAACTCAAAAAAAGTAAAAACACAGTATATAACAAAGTTTTTTTTTTTTATAACAAGGTTTTAATGCACACAGTAAGTACAAAAAAAAGGTAGAAAAAGGAAAGTTCAATGTGAGCTGGCATTGTTAGGGAAAGCTTCATGAAGGAGAGACTTGACATAAGACATAAATCAACTGGAAAGCAGCCAAACCAGGCGTTATTATTCATCATTTGGTGCTCTTGCCTCAAGGCACAATTGGCACAGATTGTGGTATTCCCTCTTCACCACACCAAACCGGCCTGTGCCTTCCCCCACACGCGCGCGCACACACACACACACACACCACTCCTATCACACCCAATCAAGGCAAAACAGACGAAACCCAGTTCATTTATACGGGTGCATACACACACGCCACAACTTTTCCTGTTTTTGCCCTCTGTCAACCTCAGAAATAAAACCGAGAAAGGGGCAGAGAACTGGAGGAGTGGCTGGAGTGGGGAAGTCACTAGAACCTAGTTCCTCAATTAGTTTGCATAACAGAGAAATAAAGATTGGAAGGACACCTTCCTCCAGTCCCCGCTGTAGGCGACCTACCGCTCTACCCTTCACCTCGTGATGCCCCCGGTTCTCGCGCACTCCCGACCCCTCGCACCATCCGGGGAAACTGCCTGCTCCAAACTCAGCACTCCGGCCAGGCGCAGCGCAACGCTCGGGTCCGAGCGACGCCTCCTGCCGGCCGCGGTAGTTTGCTCAGCTCGGGCCCCCGGGCCGCACCAACTCCGCGCAACGCGGCCCATCCCGTGTGTTCCCGAGCATCCTGCCCCCGCCTGCCCTCACACTCCCGGGCCAGCCTCCTCCCACCCAACGAGAGACTCCCGCCCTGGCTGCCCTCCCTTCCAGAAGCCACTCGTGGCGCCTTCCACAGTTAATTTCTTTCTCTCCTCGACCGACCTTCCCGCGAAGACCGTCCTGCGAGGCTCGGAGGCTCGACCCGAGAAGAGCCGGGGAAACGCGGCGGGCGCTTCTCGGGCCGGCGGGGAGGAAGGCGACGACTTCAAAGTTAAACTGAAATCAGCTTTCAAACTTCTGGGCTGCAGCCGGAACACGGGTCCTCCGGAAGGCTCCTCTCAGCGGCCGTGCCCTCCCCCTCGATCTGCGCCCCAGAGCGCGCAGGGTCTGCCCAGCGGGGGCAACCGCACAGACGCACCCCCGAGTCTCCCCGACCCAGTGGGAATGGGGAGACGCCGGCGCCCCAGACTAAACCCTTCAGCGAATTAACTCCAATTTATACACCTGCCAGAGGCCCGAAGTGACTAAGAAGTGTAAACCAATGCCGTCCTGATATTGACGGGATCCGAGTGAATTCAGTACAAAAAGGCAGTCTAAACAGCACTCACCCCGGATCCGTGAAAGCCGGCAGCGAGGCCGGCGACCCCTTCCGCGCCCGCCTTCCCAGCGAGGGTCCCTCTTCGGCCCCTCAGAGCCCACCCGGAGCCCTTTACCTGAACAGGCAGCCTGAGAAAACGGACCACAGGAGTCGAGTCGCGGTGCCGCCGGCTTACACTGTCCGCGCCGGGGGGGGGGGGGGGAGGGGGTATGTGGGGGTGGGCGTGGGGGACGGGCTCGGGAGTCTAGGGGTCGCAGGCGGGAGACGCGGCGAGCGGCGCTCGGGCCATTCCGCCGCCGGGAGCGCAGAAAACCGCGACTGCACTCCCGACCCGGCTCGCTCGCCTGTCACCTCGAGCTCTGCTTTAAAGTGGCTTCCGGTCGCCTCCTCTCGGCAGCCCCGTCGCGGAGGCGGAGCCTGAGAGGCAGGGGGGCTGGGGTGGGGTGAGGGAACCAGGAGCTCAGTGGGTGACGGGTAGGCGGCCCGCCCCGCGTGCGCATGCGCGCTTACTCGCGGGGAGGCGCGCTCGAGGTGTGCGTGCAGCGGCCCCGTGCTCCCTGGAGGGGGCGTGTCCTTTCGCCGCCAGCTGGGTCCGGGAGGGTCTACGTCCGCAAGCGTCTGGGATCGCGTGGCTGTGAGGAGGGGAGGTTCGCACCGTGCGGCGGGCTCCACCTACCTGCAGACAGATGGAGGGTCACTTTGTTCGGAGGAAACTCAGGCACCCGAGGGAGGATGTGAAACGGAACAACCCGTTTCTGTGCGGTTGGCTTTGTTTATTTGCCTCCTCACTAGAGGCCTCCTACCCCTGACGCCACCGACCCCGAGAGGAGGCAATCAGCTGCTATGGCCGTTGCGGCCAGACGGGGTCGCCCGCCCCGTTCCGCACAGGCAGGCCCTGCGGCGCACCATGGCCTGCGATTGCCCGACCTGGTTGCACGCATTCCTGTTTCACGGGAAACATTCTCAGCATTGCAGAAGGGAAACCTAGCTTTGGGTTTTGACAGTAGAAGCACGTATATGTGTCTTAAAGGCCACAAACACGGTAGAGACTTGTTTATTCATTCAACAAATTTGTCGAGTGCCTATTGCATGCCGGGTGAACTGTAGGCTTAGACTACAGCCCTGATCAGCCAAGACACCTTGCCTGTCCTCATGGAGCTTTCGGAGCACCATGTACTCACCTCTAAAATACACACCACCTGTGAATTTTCCATATTTTCTGGATTGTAGAATGCCCTGGATGGTGAGTCTGTTGAATAATTTTTCAGCGGTGGAGGAACATACACTACGTTAAATTCATATAATCGCCATATATGTGTGTGTGTCGGGCGGGGGGAGAGGCCCTGGTCAAAATCAAAGAAAATTAATCACGACTGTATCCCCAACAGCTGGCAGAAAAAGGAACACAGCTCGCAAAGAGATACTCTCTTCATGTGGCCTGAAATCTAAAGTGGCTTAATTCTGTAACTTGGAGGCATTCTGGGTTGAAAAAGTCAGCTATTACCTTACCAAACATGGACGCCTGTAAAAAATAAGAGGTTGTAGTAATAAATATTAGGGTTCCAAGCCTTTCTTAAACTGTTCTAAACCAAACTGAGTGACATATCAGCAAAGAATAGATTAAGGGTAGTATCCTACCCCAGCAGGCTTATTACAAATGGCATCAGGGCAGGTGCCTTGATGCCATTTAAACTAAGGTGAGAATGATATGGACAGAATTCAGGGACTACTAAGTAAAAGTCAAGAATTTCCAGGCTTTACAAATTGTATTGAGACAAAAGCTTGATGTGTGCCTACTCACATATGGAATTTCCTAGAATTTTACTGTTTGCTTTCTATTTGTTTCATCTGTTCTGTGTTCTTTTCTTTCCTTTCATGCCTTCTTTTGAAGTATTTTAAATTCTATTCCCTCTCAACAATTAGGTTACTTGTTATACATTCTTTATTCTTTTAGCAGTGTTTCAGTTATTTATTGCTGTGAACAAATGACCCCAAAACTTATGACTTAAAACAACAACTCTTGTTTGCTTATGATCCGGGATTCTCTGGCTCAGGAATTCAGTCAGGACGTAGTGCAGATGGCTCATCTCTGCTCCATATCTGGAATCTCACTTGGGGTGTCTCAGATGGCTGAGGCCTGGCTCAACTAGGGCCACATGTCTTGGGCCTCTGTTCTGGCCCTTGGCTGAATTCCCTGGTTTTTCTCTACAAGGCTTCTTCATGTGGCTAACTTGGGCTTCCTCACAGCATGGACCCCTCTCGGGGTTCCAAGAGGGAGCATTCCAAGAAGACAAGCCTCACTATGCAAGCCTTTGCTTACGTTATGCTTAATAATGTGTTATTGGCCAAAGCAAGTCACACTACCCGGCTCAGAGTCTATGTGGGAGGGGGACTGCTTGAGGCCATGAATATTGGGAGATGCTTAGACTAAGAGCAGATCACCTTAATCCCCAATCAAGGATTAATAATTAAAAGTTACTCCCAGGATGTAGCTCTTTGGAATCCAACTTATTTTTCACCCTCCACTCCCCAGTTACTCCCCTTGAGGCAACAGAGAACTCTAGCTAGTTCTCAACCTTTCCATTACTGTTTTCAGAGTGTCAATTGGCCCAAATGGAAAAATGGCACCAGATTCTGGACTCACCACTCGTGGATCTAGACTTCTCAGACTGCTAGAATTTTACTTCTCCAGAAAATGTATCTTCCACATTGTCTGCCTCAGATGTGATCCCTGGAATATAATGGAGTAGTAAGATCCTCCTAAAGAACAGAACCAGGAATTGACTGATTAAGCAAGGGCGTGGAATCTTTGCTCTTTCCAACAGGATAGGAGATGTTCTATGGACCAGTGACCACTGGGTGTTTCCATCTTCGCCTTTCTGAATAGGAGTTTTACCAACATCATGTACCCTGTCTATCCATCATTACTTAATAGGAGTATTGAGGCAGATAACTTTTTAAATTGGTGCCGGTGCATGAGGATCCACACTCTTACTGGGGAGTACTCCACATCATTGGGACTCCTGAATCTTGGACTCTAAGCTCATTGCAGAGACTTTGGGATTTTTTTCTTTCTTTAAAGGAGGGGATGAGTATTCCTTACATGAGAAGAAGGGAAAGACATTGCTTGTTACCTCTTTCTTATTAGAAAGATCCTGACACTTTTTTTTTGAGGAGAAGGGCTAGCAATGTGCCTAGCCGCAAATGCTTTTCCCTAGATCCCATACACTTTTGGGTGGCCATGGATATAGTTCTAGACACACGGTGAAGATGTCTAAAAAAGAACTTTTTTTCCTAATGTAGATATACCCCAATTCATTTCTTCCTTTTTTTTCTTCCTCCTAGAATATTAACATGAAGATGGAGATGGAACCTCATGACAAGAATGAAGGTGAACATGATGTGGAAAATATGAAGTCTATAAGCTAAGGATCCTGGAGCAGAATAAGAGGAGAAGCCTGGGTCATTCAGGCTGCAACAGCCCTAGAGTGGCTACCCGTGGACTTAGTAAGTCTGAAAAATAAACCCCAATTTGGTTAAACTGTTTTCTGTTATGTGTAGCTAAACATATTCTTGGCTAATACATAAACTGTCATAAGTTATCTTCTAACTAGTCTTCCTGCTTGCAGGCTCTACCAGTTAGACAGCAGCAGCATGATCTAGTATGTCAGAAATATAAGAGCTATCACAAAGCAATACATCAACTCCTATAGCATTTGCTGCCAATTCCAGATATGCCAAATTATATGATTAAGAAATACATGTTTATTAAAGAAAAAATAGAAAGTAGAGAGGAGACATAAGACTACCCATAGTTGAAACTTCTCAAGTCCCATTTTAACATTTTCCTATAGTTATGCTGTCTTATTTTATTCACAGGTTTTTCACAATAACATTACAGTGTATTCCTATTTTACCTAACACTATATTATAAGCAGTTTTCCATGTTAACACATGGAAACAAATAGCTTTTAAACAAATAGCTGTTTAACATTCCAAGTAACTATAATAAGTTTTACCTAACTCGTTTCTTGTCACTGAACTTAATTCACTTTTTAAAAAAATCATTCATTCACTGAGTATCTACTACATTCAAGTCACTGGATTAAATATTATCCAGTAAGAAGTGGCTCCTATTTGAACGCTCTTCACAACTACAAAAGACAAAACATAACATTCGACATATATAGCATATGCATGTGCACACTTTCTGTATGTGGCCCTAAGCCATTTAATTGCTTTTAAATATGCTTATAGGATTGAAATATTCTAATTACCTTTCCATGTACTCCTTTTATTGATCATTTCTGTTATCCTTGTCTGCTGGATTTGCTTTAGCGTGACTGATCAGTTCAGTATAGCACTTCCAATGAACAACTTATGTAAAAGCTGAGACCACCTGAAATTTCAAGTGACCAAAGACCTCCTGTTTTCATTTTTATTAACAGAATACATGCTTCAAAGTGTTAATAACTCTTTCTTCCTTTCTGTTTTCACAATTATCAGTAATACTTAATTCCCCAACAACCTTCTGGTGGAAAGATAATCATTTCTGGTTACCACACCAAGAAGGAAACTGACTAGCATGACTCAGAGAGTCATTAAAGACCTGAGATTTGAAAGCAGAGGCCTTGGCTCTTAGCAATGCTGTTCTGAGAACACAGCCAATTTGCATAAATGGCAGATTGACAATTCCTTATCTGTGAGTGCTAAGTCCAAGCTATAATTTTTTCTATGTACATAAGGAAAACTGATTTTCTAACTCAAAAGTGCATGTATGTACTGTATTCAAAGTGAAAGAAAAGACGAATTGATATTATGCAACTGAATTACTGATGTTTTAAAACATAAAACCTATTATTGAAAATTCTGTCTTGATGTTGTTACTAATGGGCCAACTCCTGGAATGTATCTGAAGGAAGATTTCCTAGTTTCCTGAGAGGCAGTTCTGCACCCTTGGATCCTAGAGTAAGAAAAGATTTTGGCTGAAATGTATTTACCTCAAGTGGGTCTTAAATATGGTGTTGGTGGGAGAAGACTGGAAAAAGCTACTAGAGAATATGTCACAGCAACTAAAAGTAGAGAATTTCATCAGCATGAATGGTGAATTAATTCAAAGCTCAGAGGTAGGTTGGTTTAGAGCTTGACATGAACATGCCTTGATAAATGTAAACTTAAGATTCATATTTTCATAAAGTGATAGAATATTCGCTTTGCAGACCATTTCCAAGTTTTAAAAATATTTCTCATTTATAATCTTTTTCTTGAAACTTTTTTTCTCCACCTCTGATGAGGCAACAAGGTACGTATGTCTAGGAAAAGTGAAGGCTTACTAGAAAATGATACAGATAAAATATGAATAGGATGAATTCTAAAACGCTTATGCCAGATCACCAGCTATTCTGTTTAGCCAAGATTTGTATTTGTAAACTGCCCAATCATCTGCTGGACTGTTCTTATCTTCACAGGATCCATGACAGCCAAGTGTGCTCTTTCATCCCCTTCATTTTGGACCTGTTGAGTAATTCACACAGCACATAATCAAAGTGCTTTCTGATGTAACTGGTTTTGGTCTATATGAAATGATTCCTTCAGAGAAGTCCCACATTTTTTCCAGGCCATTCATTCAGTTTATTCATTTATTGGGTGTATATGTACCAGGTACTAGTTATGCAATGATGACTAAGATAATTCCTACTTTCTGTCAATTGTTTGTGAACTGACGACCCAGATCACCTGGGAAAGTTGGCTGCAGATTCCCCAGCCCCACCCTAGACCTCCTGAATCAAAATCTCAGAGGGCAGAGGATTCTGCACTTTGAAGATGTTCTAGGCACTGCTGCTTTAAGAGTTCAGAGTTTAAAACACTCTGGGGTTGGGGAGGTGGACTTGGAGCAGGGGTAGGTAAGTGCTGGGAGGGAAAGGAGATGTGGAGGGTATGGCCAAACAGGAAAACAAATAAATGCACTATAGTGTGGTAAGTGCTATAATAGAGTTACACCTGCAAAGTGCTAAGAATACATAGTGAGGAAGAGTTAAGCCTGACTATAAATTGTCAGAGGAGAGAATTACCAAGATTTCTTGAAGTATCTAGAATCATTATTCCTTAGAATGTTAAGCAACTCAATTGTTTCTTCTTGAAGTACTCCTAAATTTAATAAGAAAAAGTTTACTTTTTAAATAAGTGAATTCCCAAGTAATTAAAGATGATCTTGAAAATTGTATGCAGAGATCATCTGAGTTAACAGCATTTCTACTGTGTAAATTTATCCTAAGGATATAATTAGGGTTATGCACAGGTTTGATTACAAAGCTATTCCCTGCAGCAAATAAATTGTGTCCAACTGCTCATTTTCATCAAGTCCCAGAATCTGTTCTCCATGGACAACTTCCCTGTCCCTACTTTTTATATTGTCTTAAAACATTCTGGACCATAAATAGTTCCCAGTCTTGCTGTTCAGGCTCTGTAAAACCAGTACTCTATCCCTACAGTAAACACTGTTTCCAGTGACAAAAACAGAATTTAGGAATTTAATTCATCAGTAGCCCTGGCCAGCCACACTGGGCAAGATCATGTACAGAGCATAAATTTTAATGCTAATGTCCAAACTCAATATGATGATTTTGGCAGATTGGACATCCTAGCCATTCACTGAAAAGAGATGGCTCTGAAGTGCACTTGCCTTTCACCTCTGACTCCTCTACAGGCATATAGCTCCTAGACCATAGGTTTGCAACTTGGCTGTGATAATCACTTGAGCCACTGACTATATATATGTGTACACACACACACACCCTATATGTATACATCCGTTTCTAGTCTCTACACAAGACCAGTCGAACCAGAATCTCTCAGGTGGGGCTGGTACGTTGAATATAGACTGTCTTATTTATCTTTTCCTCTCTGGTTCCCAGGAGAGCACTTGACATTATCGGGTACTTAATGTCCTATTCACTCAACCCATTTACTGAGTATTTATGTTCTAGACATTTCTAAGTGCTAGGGATACTAGAGAATAGAACAAATGGTTAACTCTTATCAAATATTCTAATGGGAGGAGACAGACAGGTGATATCAGGTAGTGGTGAAAGCTGTAAAAATAAGACATGTTAAGGGTGGACAACCACATAATATATCACACAAGGACACATTGAGAGTAATTATTCACAATTATGTTAAGACGATGCCAATAAAACCAGGACTGTCCTGGATAAATCGAGATGTATAGTCACTCTGGGTAAGATGGTGCTTTTTAAAAATGATGTGCTGTTCAGGAAAGGCATTTCCTAAAGGGAAACATTTAAGCAGAAGTCTGAGGAAGATAAAGGAGCTAGCCATGAGGATATCAGGGGAAGAACATTCCAGGTAGATGGAATAGCATCTGAAGTAGAGGCAAGCTTGGCATATTAGAAAAAAAAATCAGAGAGGCCAGTTTGATTGGAGTGGAATGAATGAAAGGAAGTTCTGCTGAAGAGGTCAAAGGAGTGGCCAGAGACCAGATCTCATATCTTTTAGGCCCATGGTAAGGAGTTTGTACTCCAACTTGAGACAGAAATCTACATAATTTACATTTTAAAAGGATTACTCTGGCTACTGGGTGTAGAAGAGCCTTGTAGGATGGCAGTAGTAAAAGCAGGAAGATCATTTATTGGTGTAGGCAAGAGATTATGGTAGCTTGGACCAGTGTACTAACCGTGGCAGTGGCGAGATGTGATTAGATTCTGGAAGCATGATAAGGGTAGAACTGAGAGGATTTGCTGTTGAATTGGACACAGTTTATGAGGGAAACTGAAGAACCAGGGATGATCCCTCAGTTTTCAGCTTAGCAATTAGGAAAATGGAATTGTCATTTATTGAGATGGGTGAAGATTGTGGAAGGCAGGCTTTTGGGAGCAAAGGGAAACAAGAGTGTAGTTTTGGACACATTAAGAGGAGATGGTTAGGGGCTTCCCCGGTGGTCCAGTGGTAAAGAATCCGCCTTCCAAGGCAGGGGACACAGGTTCGATCCCTGGTCAGGGAACTAAGATCCCACATGCCATGGGGCAACTAAGCCCATGCGCCACAACTACTGAGCTCACATGCCTCAATGAGAGAGCCTGTGCACCACAACTACAGAGCCCACACGCCCTGGAGCCTGTGCGCCACAACTAGAAAGAGAAAACCCGCACACCACAACTAGAGCGAAGCCTGCATGCCACAACGAAAGATCCGATGGGCCTCAGCAAAGATCCCGTGTACCGCAACTAAGACCCAACGCAGCAAAAACAAAGAGGAGATGGTTAGTAGATAAGAAGACTAGAGTTTAGGAGAAAAGTTGGGACTGTTTGCTATCATATCTAAGAATTTCCCCATTTCTAAACCTACATGGTGAATACATTGGTTCCTCCATTTGACATAAAGGTTAATTAGGAGGGCCTAAATATGTGTCTTTTATTTTATTTTATGTTTTTTAAACTTAGGGACCCTGGTGGGACTAGGGCTAGCTTTTATTTTACTTTTTTAAATATTTACTTATTTATTTGGCTGCGCTGGGTCTTAGTTGCAGCACACGGGATCTTCATTGTGGCATGTGGGATCTAGTTCCCTGACCAGGGATTGAACCTGGGCCCCCTGCCTTGGGAGCACGGAGTCTTAACCACTGGACCACCAGGGAAGTCCCTAAACGTGTGTCTTTTAAAAAGAGTACTGGGCTGCATTCTTCATTTGTAGATGAGGGAGATTTATTTTCACAAAGCCTGAAAGTGAGGTGTTGCCCAGTGGTGTCCACTCATTTCATATTTCTCCAGCTGAGGCAAGCTGTAATCCCTGTAAATCTAAGCTAATTTACAGTTCCTATTACCTAACTTGGTCAATGAAGACCCCATTTGGGGAAGCTGAGTAAGAAATTAGAGTCTAAAGAAACAGTTGACACTTGTGTGTTCTATGAGTTTACAGAAAGAAAAATATCCAAGTCAAGCATATTACAGTATGAAAATTAACAATTGGTACAGGTGCATACAAGTTTCTAGCAATGTAAGCCTAAGTCTGGTTTTAAAAGAGAAATCTATAGTATCAATTAGAGTTCCCATTATTTATTGACTTCTTGCCTACAAAACAGCTGTCTTTTATTTTCAAATGCAAAACAGATGGAAATTTACTCTGTCAGGGAAATCTATATTAAACAAAATATTTGCAACATTATTTGCCGTATTATTTTGACTTCATCACCTGCCTGAGACTCTGACTTTTTTCACTTTCTGAAGACTTAACTAAATTGGAAATCAAGGATCTGAACTGGCTTTTTCTCGACGATTATTGAAACCTAGGATAACTCTTGGTTTCAAAGTTTTGTAAAGTCATCAAAAAAACAGTGTGTCTTTGGTTAAAAATAATGTCCTATAGACATGAAATCAGTGTGACCATAAGAGAAATGGAAACCGAAACTGTTTTTTTATCAGACTTCAAAGTTAAAAGCCAGGAAATTTTAGCTGCATCAACGAAACCCTACATGAGGACCTGTTGGTAAAAATAAGTGGGCTAATTGCATAGATAAGTGACCCAGAAAAGGACTTGTTGATTGACAATTATTTTTATTCATTCTTCTATCTTATTGAATGCCTGCCACAAACAGTTGCTGAGTGTGCAATGGTGAGCAGAACAGACATGATCCCTGCCTTCATATAGGATATGGAAGATGACAGGTTTTACTTGAATAATCACTCAGAACAACCTAAACTTACAAACCTCACTAAGTTCTTTGCAGAAGAGCATGGTGCCATCACTGAGACCTGCCTAGGCAGGGAGAGCCAGGGAAAGCTTCCTTGGTGAAGAAACATTTGACTGAGCTCTGATGATTAAGTAAGCATTAACTAGCTCAGAGGGAGATGGGTGGGAGAAATGA
Organism: Stenella coeruleoalba; assembly: GCF_951394435.1. Taxonomy (NCBI): domain Eukaryota; kingdom Metazoa; phylum Chordata; class Mammalia; order Artiodactyla; family Delphinidae; genus Stenella; species Stenella coeruleoalba. The sequence continues at coordinate 37,210,151 of NC_137150.1, read as the reverse complement.
ACAGCGGTCAGGAGATGGGAACGGCAAGTGCAAAGCCAGAATTGTGAAGGTGTGGCATGCAAAAAAGAGTGAGTGGGTTTGGAAAGCAGAAAGTGAGAGGGAGAGTGGCTGGAGATGATTTGGGGATGTAGACGTTCAGGCCTAATTAACAATTCTGCAGAAAGATAGGCAGTCACTGAAGTGTTTAAATTAGAAAGATGATGTGACCATACTTTATTTTTAAAAGTCAACTCTGGGGTCAGGAGAACTTCCACTTCTAGTAATGGATTAGGTAATTCAGGCTAGCACCTTACCCAGAAGACCCACAAAAGCTGGGAAAAAAATACTTTAAAAATTACTCCAAGAGCTAACACAAAGATTTAAGGTAATAAGACCTGAGAGAAGAAAACTCAGAGGTGAGCAGAACATTTCAAGCCACTTTTTCCAAAGAGGTGGCTAAGAAGCTGAACAGAACTTTTGACAGACTAGCAGGGATAGGGGTATAAAAACTGAAGTTCAGGGAAGGTCAAAGGGAGTGACGCCAGGTTTTGGGTTGGGACCCAAAGAACTGCATTGGGAGTGAGGGTAAACCAGAAATAGACCAGCCCTCCCAGCTTCAAATCCTCTCAGGTTCTCCAATTGGATTAAAATGATCTAGGATTGCTAGTGTCCTTAACCTCTTGCCAGAAGCAAACATAAATCCTCCTTGGAGAAAGATGTTATTGTAGGCCTCCAACTATTTGTACAATTATCCAAATGCAATATCTGGCACTCAATTAAAAGCAACCAAATAAGCATTCCAAACGAATGGGATATGTCAAAAGACACAGAAGCCAGATTAAAGGTCCTCCTACTAGCCAAAACAGGGCAATCTGAAAGATAAAAATAACGATGGCAATTCATTATAGCATACTGAATGAAAAAGGATCCATGAGTCAATTAAAATACTCAAAAAAAAAGGCAGGGGGTGGGGGTAGGGTGCAAGAGAGGAAGGAAAGCTCTTCTTTACAGAAAAATGTCAGGTAATAAATGTAGATGGATTGATGGGATTAGAAAATCTTCATTTTGTAACCACCAAAATAATAACTGAGAAGGGAAGGGTTATCAATGGATGTTAACACTACTGGGTGAAAGGCTGGAAAATAAAATATTCACATAGTCTCTAAGTACCTCCTTATACAGTACTCATTAATAATTAAAGGAAAGAGATAATCTGACAAAGAAATCTCACACACCACCTTAACCCAATGATAAAACTTAAATGACTACGAACAGACATTATATACCTTGTGATATGATGAACAAAAGAGGACAAACCATCATCTATGTAGTATTCTTGTCAAATGTATACATCTGTTGAACTTTGATTACAGGTAAGGCATGTGTTAGGAGTCGTGGGAGAATGAGACCTTAAGATATCATAACTTTGTTTTCTCTGAATTCAAGTTTATAAACTAGTTCATGAGACAAGCCATCCATGAAAATTATATTACAAGAATTACTTTGTTTGCCAAGAGTAAAACAACAATATTACAAAGATTTTCTTCAAATGCCCACCTGGTCATCCAAGACTCTAGCCCTCCTATATGAACTTATCAGTAGAAAGAGATACCACTGAAAGCAGTGCTTTAATGAAGACAGAGTTTGATATGGAAATCTCTAACTTGCCTGCTGAGCTATAAGGCAATTTAATTCAACAAAAAATTAGAGACTCTATTATGCCCTGGCAACTGGCTGAGCACTGGGCATATATCTCCACAGAACTTTGCTAAAAGGCAAATCTTCCCCTGGGAGATGTGCCTTTTTAAACTGCTGGTAGTCAGTTCACTTTGAATATGAGGGTTTTAAGTCTTTTCTTGAGAGCAGATTTTGATTGGGATAGAGAATGTGCAGGCATTTGAGCACCCAAGGGGTGAAAAGAGAGACTCTCCTAGAAACGACAGAATGAAGGGAATGGATGATGGAATTTCAGTCAGTCATAAGAATGTGTGGCAGGGTTGAGGGAGTTACTTAGAGTAGATTGGTTTTGTTTTTTTTTGAGAGAAGAGGATTGGTTGGTTACTTGGTTAAGGAGAGAGAAAGGAATAAAAAGGAGAGAAGGACATTACAGAAATTTCACCATACCTTACCATAGCTACCTGGGCACTGATTGGGAAATGGGAGGAGGGCAGGTGAAGGAAACAAGTTCTAGAACATAAATATCTAGATCTAAGCATGAGAGAACAATCACACAAATCCAAGTAGTGGGACACTCTACAGAACTCATTAAAGAATATGAATGTCAGGAGAAGAAAAGAAAAAAAAAGCAGCAGAACTATTCTACGTTAAAGGCAACTAAAGGCTATGTTTGGCCTTTATGTAGCCATTGGATTTTAAAAAATGCTACAAAGGATATTATTCAGACAGCTGGGAAAATTTGAATACATAATGAATATTAGATATGGTATCAATGTTAAAGTTCTTGAGAGTGGTAAGAGAGGTATTGTGATTACCTAGAAGAATGCCCCAGTTCTTAAGAGATAGAGATACATGTTGAAATATTTAGGGGATGAAGCATTATGATATCTGCAGAGTACTTTCAAATGGCTCAGGCAAAAAAAAAATATATATATGTATACATATATGCAGTCCTCACTTTGCATGGTAGTACAGGACTCAGAAATGACTGTGTAAAGTGAAACTGTGCAAACTTATTTTTAATAATCAATGGGGAAAATTACCACTGTTGCATGACTTTTAAACAGTTTTGTCAAAACACTATGAACTCTTATGGTCAGTTATAAATGTAGGAAAATGAAATACTAGTAAAACTAATTTTTATTTAGTATACTGTAATTTAAACCATTAGAAACACTGACGATTAAAATATTTTCTTTGTAAAACACTGAGAGTAGTTTGAACAGTTCTTCTGATCATATAACTAACTATATAGAATCTTCTCTGTGCCTTTGCAAATTGTCATACTCCTTTCTAAGTTTGGATCAGCTTGCATCCTTTTATCATTTGCACTTACAATGCTGTGAAATATCTCCAGAAGCTCTTTTAATGTGAAGTTTTTGCTAATGTCACTTCTCCCGGGACATCTTCATCCTTTTCATCACAACCACTTTCCTCATTAATCTTGATAGGTTTGCCTTCACTAAGCTCCTCTGGCTGCATATCTAGAGTCTTTCTAATGGTGGCAGTGTCAATATTCCCAGTTCTGTCTTCTACAACTCCATTTATGTTTGATTGGAATTTCACTTTTAGCATTAACACTTTTAATTTCTTTCCTGCACTTTCATCTTTTTTGATCAGTATCCATTTTTATAAAATGTCATGTGAGTTTATCACTGAGACACAAGGAGGCAACACAATTGCATGCTTTGCTGTCTGCATGAACTGAGTAACAGATGTGCAGTGACCAATCTGATGGATTTTTGAAAGAAGTGTCATGATTGGTCACTGTCACCGATCATCATGGGCATCTGTTCATTATGTAGCTATTTGAAGCTCTGGCAGGGAAGTCTTTACGCAATTACAGTTAGTATACCATGGTAACTGAAATTTGAATCATGTCATTGTGTAACTGCCTCTGTGTGTGTGTGTGTGTGTGTGTGTGTGTGTGTGTGTGTGTGTGTGTATACACCTATTTATGTGTGTGAATCTCAGTAAAGTATATATAGGGGTCCACTGCACTATTCTTGCAGCTTTTCTGTAAATTTTGAATTTATCATAATAAAAGTTAGAGCAGGATGGGGGGAATAAGCAGTTCATGGAGGAGACAAGACAATGAAATGGAAAATCTGGAGAAACAACAGACAACAAAAACAGACCAACAGGGAATCCAGAGAATAGAAAAGGCTGTGGAACCAAACTCCTTGGGTTTGAATCCCACTTTACTCATCAGCTGTGTGATCTTGGGCAAGTTATGTAATCTCTCTGAATCTGTTTCCTCTTTAAAAAATGGAGATAAAAATACTACCTACTTCAGAGGGTAATATGATGACTAAATAATTTGCATATATGAAGTACTTAGCATAATAGTGATGCACAGTACTTTATAAAGTGTAAGCTGTTACAGGTTTGTTAATCTAGGGGAGACTTTAGTATATTTAGACACCGATAGGAATCCAGATGGAAGAAGGGATAATTAATGGTGTATGGTTCCTAAGAAGGTGAGAGGGAATGAGATCCAAAGAAGAAACAGAGGCATTGGTCTTGGACCAAAGGGGGAATATCTCTATTTTAACAGGAGGGAAAGAGAATAGGATGGGTGCAGTTGAAGGTTGGGTGGCAAATTTGCTAGGGAGAAGGTGTTACAGTATAATGACTTCTGTGTTCTCCAAGAAATATAACAGAATTGTTGGCAGTAAGGGCCTAGAGCTAGTGACCTTAAAATTATAGTCATACCAACTTGCCCTTTTGTGTTTCTAAAGTGTGGTGCACAGCTGCCTGGGTGCAGGCATGGAGGCTGTAGGCTGTTGAGTTCATCCAGGATGGAGGTTTTTCCAGATTGATATGAGGAAAAGATAAGGAGACAAGGAAATTTATGGCATTGGCAAGAGGATTACCGAGAGTAGGAACCATGAAATCTAACCTGTGATGCAGGGAGGCGGGAGAAGGCTAGTGGTGAAAGTAAATGGGACCACGAATTAGGGAAGGGTCCCCTTAAGGTCAAGGAATGGTCCTAGTGAAAATTGTTCAACAAATGAACTAGCCATTTCCTAAATTAGGGAGCAGTGTGTGTGTAAACAGGATGTTCAGTTGGGGCTCTTTCTGTTTTAGTTTTGGCCTAAAGACTGAGAAGAAAACAATAGGTGCTATAATGAGGGGCTATACCACCAATGCAGAACTTGTAAAGAGAGGTCAAACTGGTTTTGTGACCTTTAATCCACCCAACTGGAGTTTGTATAAGCACAAGAGCTGAAAAATTGAGAGAAGTTTTCTTTGGAGAATTGTTGGAATACCTTGGCTTTTTCTTTCCGTCCCCACCCCCCCGCCAGGTGAAGGGAATGGTTCTCCTCTCTTCTTAAACCAAGTGAGAGAGATACTTTAAGGAAGCAACCTGAAGAACTTCAAATGTGCCTCCTTAAGTTTGAAAAGTGTAAGGACTGGTAAGAGAAGCTCTGACCAAAGGGGAGAGGGGCGAGTGGTAAGGCTGCATTGGGAGCACCTCTCCCAGCGGTGGGGTAGGGGTGGGTATTTCTCCTAGACCACGTGGGGGCCTGTGGGAAGATGCAGTCTGGAGCTATCTCAGATTTCAAGATGGGCTGGAAGGAGCTGCCACCAGATAGATGGCCAGGGGCTGAGGAAGGAATTGTAGGAAGCCAGTAGGAGGCAAGAGACATTGCTTCCGCACATTAATGAGATAATGCCGACAAGGTCCAGGGTGTGGCTGTGGGACAGGCTGGCTCTGAAGGAGTGAGTAGAAGGTCACTGAGGGTGAAGAGGTCAAGAAATGAAAGGTCTGGTGCTGGCAGAGTCATCTTTGTGACTCTGATGATAACGTACCCACGATGTTGGCAAAGGTTGGGGTAAAGACTGCAAGCCATATGTCCAAGGCCAGTGGTTCTCAAACTTGAGGGAGCCTTAGAAGATACAGAGACAGGCTGGTTGAAGTAGGATAGGGCCTGGACTTCTGTGTATTTTTACCGAGTTCCCAGGTGATCTGGAATATCCAGAAGAGTTTGAGAACCACTGCCCAGTATTTAGTGCAAAGAACAGAAGACTGTTCAGTATATAATAATATCTACCAGAAGAAAGGAAGAGAGGGTAGTTTAGCCAAATAGCAGGGCCCCCTGGAAGCAATTTTTTGTTAGAAGAGGGTAGGGAAGTAGTGGTCTGGAAACAGTAATGGGGACAACTAGCCTTCCAACTCATTATCCATAACTATCACTTTTCTTTCCCCCTTTCCTCCCTCCCATCCCTTCCTTGATGTGAACATGAGTGTTGTGGGCTGAATTGTGTCTCCTCAAAAAAAAAAAAAAAAAAATAGGTTGAAGTCCTTATCCCTAGTACTTTAGGCTGTGAACTTAATTGGAAATAGGGTCACAAAAATTTGGAAATGGACATAATTAGTTAAGATGAGGTCATACTGGAGTAGGGTGGGCCCTAATCCAACATAATTAGTGTTCTTGAGAGACGGCAGCCACATGCAGACACAGAATGCCACATGATGATGAAGGCAGAGACTAATTATGCAGCTGTAAACCAACAAACACCAAAGGTCACTGGCCAACCACAAGAAGCTAGAAAGAAGCAAAGAAGACTTCTTCTGCAGGTTTCAGAAGAAGGCATGGCCCTGCCAACACCTTGATTTGGGGCTCCTAGCCTTCAGAAATGGGAGACAATACATCTCTGTTGTTCTAAGCCACCCCTTTGTGGTACTTTGTTGTGGCCACCCTAGGACACTAATACAATAACGAATACAATGAGATAGTCCATACATCATCTCTATTACGTTCTACCCATGTTGTGTCCCTGTCCCCTTTGCACTGAACTTACAGTCTCTCTCAGGACACTGAGGACCCACATGTAAGTCAATGGATGTCCTATGAACAAGGAAAAGTTCACTGCTCGACATGCTTAAGCTGAAATACAATACACTTTGTGCTCTTGGTGGAGCAGTCAGCCTCCACACTGGCTTCTGCACTTGTTATTGACAAATGACTCAGTTCATATAAGATGGGTGGCTTATTTGAGTAGGTGTATGTTAAAGTTATTTTGAAAAAAGGAAAAGGAGTCTGTAAAATATACCTGCATGCAACTCTCACAAGAAAGTGTTCCCATGAGGAATCTTAAAACAGTCTAAACCAAAGTGCTGAGAAAAGTTCTCAGTAATCATATATAATGGGTTCCACTTCCAAAAGTCCTCCCACCTCCTCTGATTTTCATAGCTATTTTCTCCTTCCCAACACTGAAAGAAAGTCTTGGGCCATGGAGTGGCTCAAGAGACCACACTAACTGACCCAAGAAAGATGAAGTTCTTGATTTATTTAGCAAAGGCTACAGAAACCAAGCAGAAGTAAGGTACCACTCAGAGCAGGAACAGAGAGAGACAGCATATCTCATTCAGCTTTCTCCAACCTGCCACGGTCATGCCTCTGAAATGTCAGATCAAGACATATCTTGTGGCCCAGAAATGCTACTTCTAGAAATTTCGCTTACAGAAAAAAACTGTAGGGCCACGGAAAGGGCTAAGGTGGCTTGTAGATTCTAGAGAGAGGATGGAGTCAGTAGCTACTAGCTGAGGTGAGTAGTTCAAGCCTCATGTCTGGAAGAGAGGTTAGATGCTAAATCTCTTTTACATCAGGACCTTGAGCAGGGACAGTACAAGGGGACCTGGTATGTTAAAAGGGCATCTGGGCCAGAGATGCCTGTCCCAGCTTTGGCTGCACATACATGGTTCCAAAGTTCTCAATTCATAATCCAGCCTCCTGTAAGATATTATCACTCAGATGTTCTGTAGCAACCTGAAGCTCACCGTACCTAAAAACTTAGTTCATTTCAGCCCCATCTCCCTTTCCCAGATCTGTCTCTTTTTTTTTGAATTTCCTTTTTATATGCTATCCTAATCTCCCCAAAGACTTATCTGCTTGTACTGTCTTAAATTGCTCACCTCTGTCATGCTCTCCAAACTACCTGGTTAAGGCCTCCAGTGACCTTGGTGTTGTCCAATCTAATGGTCACTTTATTATCCTCACGCTCACTTCTCAGTAGCCTTCAAGCTGCACACTTCTCAGTTGACCATTCTCTTCTCTTGACCTCTGGTACATTACACATCCCAGTTTCCTTCCTATTTCCTTTCCCCGTTCCTTCTCTATCTTCTTACACTATCCTCTTCAATCTCTGAAATATGGAGTCCCGCTAACATATCTTTAAATACTATTTTAATTAAATAAATATACATTGTATATAAATATTATATACGCTGATCAACCACATATCCAGTAGGCTCCAGATTGTAAACATAATTACTAACTTGCCATCTCTCTCTCAATCTCTCTCAGGCATCTCAAACACAACATAGCCCCAGTCAAACTCTTGATTCTCTTTCAAAGTCTCCCAGCTCTACCTGTCCTCCCCCAGTCTTCCCAACTCAGACAGTGGTATATTCAGTTTCATGCAACTGTGCAAGCCAGAAACCTCTGCATTTCCCTCATCTCCTACATCTAACTCATCTGTAAGCCCTATGGTTCTACCTTCACAAAAAATCTTAAATGTATTTCTCTTTATTCCTCTTCTACCACTTTGGTCTAAGCCAACACCTGGCCTCTGTGCTGATTTCTCTGATACACCTCTTGTCACCCTCACCCCAACCCCAATCTCTTCACCCAAACAGTCAGAAAGTAAAATTTTAAGAACTTCATACCGTGGCCTACCAGGCCATGCATGATGTGGCTTTCGCTAGCCTCTTCAAGCTCATCTCATTCCTTTGCCCACAGAGCTTAAACCTCTTGTCCTTTCAGTTCCTGGGACCAGCCCAGCTCTTTCCCAGTTACAGTTTTGCATAAACTGTTCCCTTTTCCTTGAACACTTTCAGCCTACTCCTTTTATGTTTATTCCCTTTGCCTAATTACACTTGACATTAGGTACCGTAGTTGACACATAGTAGTCTTTGAATCAGTATTTGCCGAATGAGGGCAACAAGTGGATCTGACTAGAAAATTCTACCAACAATCCATTGGTCAATGAGTAGAACAAGGGGAAACCACTTACTCTATGCCAGAAAATGCCTGCTAGAAAAACAGGATGAAGTTCATAAGGATATCTAAGACTGGTGCTTCTTTTCCTTAAGGATTCTATAATCTCATTGGACCATAAGAAGGTAACCAAAATACTGAAAGAACAATATTTAGCTAGCATGAGACACTTTAAATTCTTTCAGAAAAATGTAAGGTATAAATCACAAATTAATAATACTCACTAAAGCAGCAGTATAGAAAGGTGACTAATTGCCAAGTGATTAGTATAGATTTGTGGTTCCCAACGTTTTCATCACCTCATATTTGTTTCATTATGCTTTTCCCTCATTAATTTTTTAAAAAATATGTCTAGTAAACGAACTATATTTATCATATGCAATAATATACTTTTCCATTTTTAATCATATGTAATGCCTTAGTTAGACATATATAACCCCTAATTAGAGCACTTAATCAGCATGCTATAAAAATATGCAAGCCAAAAGTACAGCCAGGTAGCTCTTATTATCGACTGAATTTTCACTGGGCTTTTTGAAATATTTAAAATATCTTGCAAAACTCCCTTCAGGTATTCCATTCAAAGGTTTAGCCTATGTACTTTGTAAAGAAAATAATACACTTTATATCTAGCTTTTTTCTTCATAAAAGTTTCCCTGTGCTCTTTGCTGATTAGTAACTGTAAAGTGAATCAGATTCTTTGAGGGAGAGAAACTCATCATTGTGGTATTTTGATAATAAGTTATTCAAGGTTTAGATAGTCTACCAGCCCCCAAATACGTAGCAGACGGCAAAGCATTGCTCTACGTCACGGCAGATGCCACCACGGAATCTAATACGCCTCCTCTTTTCTTCAATGTTTGCCATGAAGCAGTAGAGACAGGAATGGAGAAGAAAGAAATGAATAAAACTTTCCTTTTTAATGGAACTATTGGGTATCTTTTAATTCTGTCTTTATGATAGGAAGTAACACTACATGCTAGTCAAACTGATTTGACCACTAAAACTGTTTTTCTTCTGTACTTGTTATGTAACTTTAATCATCTTAGACACCAGGACATGAATTCTTAAGTAATTTCCACCAAGCGGAGGAACAACATGTAAGTATTTTATATCCATAAAATGAACACTTCTCCATGTGCTTTAGAAGTGTCAGAAATAAACCAATGATATTTTTCAAGTGGTCATTTTGACAACATTTCCTAAAAACTGACCACTGCAGCAAAATCAGTGTTTCTATACAGGTGTTCAAGCTATGCAAGCAAATCATATTACAACATTTCTAAAGAAGAGGAATGTTAACCATAAAATTATCAAGCAACTTAACACCGGAACTCAAGATATTTCAATTCATAATTTTGCTAACAGGTGCTGATTCTTCTATATTTTTATAGCTTTTGTGTGGGAAGCAAGCTGTAGTTTAGTTGGTGGGAGTTTTATGTTACTAGACAAATGCTTGATAGATCAAGTTTTTTGGTTCTTAATGCACCCTATGATGGATCCAAATTTCCACTTTTTTCCTTCAAGTGATCACAAACATCCCCATCTTCAGACCTTAAAGGCCGTTACAAATGAACATTTTTCTCCACATTTTAACCACAGACAAAACTGCAGCGACTCTTCTGAGGTTATTTGTAGCCTCTGCAAACCTGGAATCCAAAGCTGTAGGTTCTTTTTCATTAGATACTTAAAATTTCTTCTTTTATTGTGGTAATGTGCTTAACATAAAGTATGCCATTTTAACCATATAGTTCAGTGGCATTAACTACATTCACAATGTTGTACAACCATCACCACTATCTTATTTTCAAAACTTTTTCATTATTCTAAACAGAAACTCTGTATCACTAGGTATATTTTATGCAACATGTTGAATAAGTGCTTATTCATTAAATAAATAGTTCATCCACTAAAAAAATATTTATCAAGTTTATCATCAGGTTTATCATTCCATGCTTGATGCTGGAGACGAACAATAAACACGGATGATGAACAAAAATGAACAATGGAGGGAGTGGCTCATTTTTGAATATTTGTGCCTTTCTGTGGATCATCCTGTGACCAATGAAAATATCAGTAATAATATTAATATTTGCTGTCTAATCTAAGCGCTTTCTGTATGTTAATTCATTTAATCCCTACAACAATCCTATGAGGTAGATACTATTATTATCATCCTGATGCTACAGATAATGAAACAGAGGCAAAGGGAGGTTAAATAACTTCACCAAAGTTATATCACTAATAAGAGTTGGAGCTGGGTCTCCAACCCAGGCTGATAGGTTCAGTGTGTGTACCCTTGAAGCACTTCTGTAACTTTTTAAAACAATAAGTTTTATTGGGGTATAATTTCCATAAAATAAAACGCACCTAATTTAAGTTACGGTTTAATGAGTTTAAACAAGTGTATACAACCATACCACAACCACAGTCAAGAAACAGCACACTTTCATCACCCTAACTGTTCTGTTGTACCATTTTGCAGTCAATGCTTCCTAGACCCACAACCCTTAGTCTTAGGCAACCACTAGTGTGTTTTCTGTAACTAGATTAGATTTTTCCTTTCTAGAATTTCATATAAATAGAATCATACACTATGCACTCTTTTATGTCTAGTTTCTTTTGCTCAGCATACTATTTGAGATCATTGATACCGTTGTGTGCACTAGTAGTTTCTTTTAATAGCTGAGTGATAGTCCACTGTATGAATTTTCCATAATTTATTATTTCATCTGTTGATGGACATTTGATTTGCAGTTTGACTACTATGAATAAATCTGCTGCAAATATTCATGTATAGGTATATACCCATACATATTTTCCTTTGTCTTGGGTAAATACTTACGAATGGCATTGATAGATTGTATGTGTATGTTTAACTTTTAAGAAACTGCCCAATTACTTTTCAAAGTCGTGGTAGCATTTTCTGTTTCCACCAGCAATGTATGACAGCTCTAGGTGCTCAATATCCTTGCCAACAGTTGGTATTTTTGGTCTTTTTAATTTTAGCCTTTCCAATGGATATGTTGTGGTGACTCATTGTGGTTTTACTTTGCACTTCCCTGAAGACTAATGATATGAAGCATCTTTTCATGTGTTTACTGGCCACTCATATACCTTCTTTTGTGAAGTTCAAATCATTTGCCCCTTGTTTTATTGGACTGTTTTATCTTAATACTGCTGAGCTATAGGAGTACTTTGTATATTCTGGATTCTAGTCTTTCATCTAAAGTGTATTTTGCAAATATTTTTTCCAGTCTGGGCTTGCCTGAATTTGTCTAAGAGCAGAGGTTTTTCATTTTGACAAAGTTCAACTTTTTTTTCTTTTAAATTGTCCCTATCCTTGTTTTAAGAAATCTTTGCCTATCCCAACTTCAGAAAGACTTTCTCCCTTGTTTTCTTATCCACTCTTTTACAATTAAGTATGGTGTTAGTTGCAGACTTTTGTAGATGTTTTAGCTCAGGTTTAGGAAGTTTCTACTCCTGATTTGCTGAGAGATTTTGTCATAAATGAAACATTTGTCAAATGATTTTCTGTATCTATCAAGATGATCATATTGTATTTTCCTTTATTTTGTTAATATGGTAAATAACATCAATCCATTTTTGAATTTCAAATCAATCTTATTTTCCTGAGATAAACCTCTCTGGATCGTGACAGAGTCTCCTCTTAACACTGCTGGATTCAATTTGCTAATATTTTGCTAAGGATCTTTACATATACATTCATGAGGGATACTGGTCAGTGATCTTCTTATAATGTTTTTAACAAGTTTTGATATCAGTAATCCTGGCTTCATAAAATGAGTTGGGAAATACGCCCCCCTCCTCTCTTTTGTGAGGGAGTTTATATAGAATTGATATTATTTTTCTTTAAATGTTTGGTGAAATTTACCAGTTAAGCTATTCACATCTAGAGTTAGGCCCAGATTAGGGCCTAACTTTAATATTTTAAATAGATATTAGGAAAAAAAATAGATATTAGGAATTCAATTTTTTTAATAGATATGAGGCTAAGCAGGTTTCCCATTTCTTCTCGAATCAATGTTGACTGAGTCTTTTAAGGAATTTGTTCATCTCATTTAAGTTGTCAAATTTATTGACAAAGGTGTTCATATTAATTTATTAAGCTTTTGATATTTATAGAATTTGTAACGATGTCCCCTCTTCGGTTTCTAATATTCTTCTTTCTTCTTGTCTATTGATTTTATTAATCTTTTCAAAAAACTAGCTTTGGGTTTAACTGATTCTATTAATTTCTGCTCTTATCCTTATTATGTCTTTCCTTCTGCTTACTTTGGTTTAAATTCTCTTCTTTTTGTAGCTTCTTAAGTTGAAAGTTTTGTTGATTTTACACATTTCTTCTTTTCTAAAATAAGGTATTAAAGGTATAACTCTCCCCCTAAGCACTGCTTTTGCTGCATCTCACAAATTTGGTATGTTATGCTTTCATTTTCATTCTATTCAAGATGTTTTCTAATTTCCTTGTGTTTCTTCTTTGATGCATAGGTTTAGACATGTGTAGTGTAACTTCCAAATATTTAGGGATTTTCCAGATATCTGTTACTGATTTCTAATTAATTTACCTTGTAGTCAGAGAATATCCTCTGAATGATTTGAATTGAGACTTGTTTAATGGCCTAGAATCTGGTGTATCTTGATGATTGTTTTGTGTGCACTTGAAAAGAATGTATTCTGCTACTGTCGGGTGGAATAGTCTATAAATGTCAATTAGGTCAAGTTGGTTGTTGTTCAAGTAATCTGTGCCCTTAATTTTCTTATTCAATAGATTGTTGAGATAGTAGTATTGAAATCTCTGACCATAACTGTGGATTTGTCTATTTTGCCTTGCCATTCTGTTAATTCTCACTTCATGTATTTTGAAGCTTTGTTACTAGGTGTCATCAAGGACACTCCACTCTAGCTGGACTCAAATGTCTTCCAGGCCTATGTGAGCACTGGAATTGGTTTACAGCTCCCCAGTCATTATATGAGCTCTTACAATAAGCCAGATACTGTGTTCATCAATGAGCATGGGCTAGATTATGTTCTGATAACAGGCAACCCCCAAAGCTCAGTGGCTTATAACTTACAACAAAGCTTTCTTTCTTGCTCATGCTACATGTTCACTGCATGTTGCCTGCAACTATCTATTCTACATTTTCTTTGAGACTCAATGCAATGCAGCAGTTGCTCTCTAGAACATTGTTTGTTGTTATGCAGAGGGAAAAGAGAACATGGCAAGCAGTGTCCTGGTTCTTAAATCTTCTGCCTCAAAGTGTCATATGTCACCTCCATTCATATTTTATTGGCTAAATCAACCCTCATGGCCAAGGCTGATATCACTTGGATTGGGAAGTCTAATCCTCCCCCAGGAAGGAGCACCGAATGTTTGTGAACAATAAAATAGCCCACCATACTATGCTATGCATTCACACACTTTCTCCTTTAATTTTCATAACAGCCTTCTAGAAATAGGTACTATTATTATCTCCATTTTACAGATGAGGAAACAGAAGCTCAGAGAGTAACCTGGCAAAAGTCAAACAAGAATCAAATGGCAGGGCCGGGACCCAGCTTGTTTGACCCCAATATAATAGTGCTATCCTGCCATAAGAGAAAAGGAGGGGAAGGAGCAGGGGAGTCTGGGAAGGAATGTAGCAGAGAGGCAATGAAGGGAGACACCAAACGTAATTGCAAACAACTTCCTACGGAACTCCAATCCAGGGATCAGAAAGGGGTAAGGGGAAGGGAATGGAGAAGGCCAGAGACAGAAGAAAACTCTTCTCATCTCAGTTCTTCCCAGTCCACTCCTCATCTTATGTCCATCCCGTTACACACACCCCTATCTCACACCAGCCCATGAAAGCCCAGCTCCTGCCTCTCCACATTCCAAAAGGCCCTAACCCTATTACCTGCATTGAGATTCCCCCAAATCCCAATCTATTTTTTAAAATGTATTTATTTATTTGGCCACGCAGCATGGCATGCAGGATCTTAGTTCCCACGAACAGGGATCGAACCGGCGTCCCCCGCGGTGGAAGTGCGGAGTCTTAACCACTGGACGGCCAGGGAAGCCCCCAATATATATACATATGTGTATATATGTGTGTGTGTGTGTGTGTGTTCATGTATATATATATAATTTTTGTTTTTGTGCTACGCGGGCCTCTCACTGTTGTGGCCTCTCCCGTTGCAGAGCACAGGCTCCAGTCACACAGGCTCAGCGGCCACGGCTCACGGGCCCAGCCGCTCTGTGGCATGTGGGATCTTCCCGGACCGGGGCACGAACCCGTGTCCCCTGCAACAGCAGGCGGACTCTCAACCACTGTGCCACCAGGGAAGCCCGCCCCCAATATATTTTAACTGATTATTCTGTTTATGCGGTACCCCCATCCCCCAAAATGAATTACTACATAATTCAGCATTTATCAAAGATATTACCATTATTTATGCCTGGCATATTGTAAAAATCCCAACATTTGACACTTTTGTATTATTGTCTCTGGAAGCACGTATGTTAGTGATTTGTACCTGACCTTCGAACCAAAATCAATCTCCAAAGCTTTCTGCAGCAATTCTATGAGAATTGAAGGTGGATATAGCTCATTAACACAACTTTAGAATTACATTAAAAAGAAAAACTGGAAAATATTATTAGCGTGTATTAAAAAGGCTTTAAATCTATGTTATATAGAATGCTCATAAAAAATATTAGGTCCTTATTATAGAATATAGGAACTATCTCAGAAAGAAACAGATGCTACATTCAAAAGGAAATAACTAGTAAATACATGGAAACGTATTCAGTTTCACTAATGTAAAAGAAATGCAAATTAAAACAACAATGAGGAACATTTTACACTTATTAAAGGGGCATACAACTCTTAAAATGTCCCTACTTGGTCATGGGGTTTTTTTTTCCTTCAGTTAGACTGTTATAATCTTAAAGTGCTGGTAATGCTCCTTCTTGAGAACCATGTAATAACAACATATAACAAGCTCATATGGGTTAAAGGTCATAATATTTAAGCTATATTTTCCTGAAATGGACCTTGACCTTGTCCCAGCATTCTAGTGGGGGACGGCAGCTGCTTGATAAACCTCTGATGGAGTACTGTCCATCTCTGATGGAAAAGGTGGAGCCCATGGGCAGGGCTCTCAGAGCCCCTTGGTCACAGGGTGACATCAAAACCTCCTCACATCCAGTCTTCTGACCTTTTATCCTACCTCTTGGAATGTAGTCTGAAGAAACAGCCCACAAGGAAAAAATGTGAAATAAAGATTAGCTGCTACATTGATTATTATAGAAAAGATTATAAAATAGATGTCTGACAGCAGGGGAATAATTTAAAATATGGTGTAGTAATTAAAATTTAAATTAGAAAAAGACTACACAGCAACACGGAACATGCTTCTGAGAAGGTATGAACTGAAAATGGGAGAATGAACTCACTGCAGTTTTTTCACAAGGGCTGGAAGGGAGCAGGGTCAAATGAAAAGTCAGCTCTGCTGAGGCAACAAGATTCTGAGCAGAAGTTCTCTTGCACTTATTTAGATTTATTGTGTAATACAGATAGAATATTTATATAATAAGAAATCTATTTTTAGAGAAAAGGAGAAATAGGACACTATGACCCTTTTCTACTCTGCTTCTCATTGGAGGCTCCAGGATTTCATTAAAATGCAAAACTCAAAATCATCCTCATTTCTGGCATATTCTGATAAATATATTATAAGCCTACTGAATTTGAATTGGTCATCCTCATGGGAGGGTTTGCATGTGGCTAAATAGTTCTTCTATTAATCCAATTAGCTCAGAAGGCAATAAGGGAACATACACCTATTATACTGTCCACTTTTTAAGGTTTTTAAATTACAGGGTATGATGCTGAGTGTTTGTAAAGTCAGGAAGCATGGGAGAAACTGACCTTTTAGGGCATAGTCTTTACATTTTTAAAAAATGCTCAATATGGTTTTGTTTTCAACTATATGCCGGGTGAGGAATCACTCCCTTTAAAGAAACAGTGGGTTTAATTGTTAATCTGAAAAAAGTACAATAAATACAATTTTGTCTGCCTTTCCAGATTTTTGGATACGTCTGTAGTGTTTTTAGTGCACTTTTCAGATTAACAGTTGGGCCTACTGCATTACATTTAAAGAAGCTTCACCTGAGAAGGGGTTTGAACGTTGAAGAAAAACATTCCGCATATTACTTGGAAATGTAACTAAAATACTGTTTACAAACAAATTTGGCTGACATTTTGAGCACCCTGTGGTGTCTTACCCTTAGAATTGCATCTCATCAATGGCAGAAATAGAAAAGCCAGACACACAGTCTCCCAACCTGGGGGTATGGAGGTGTGGAGGGAGGAGGGCGGGGGGAGGAGGAAGAGGTGTAGGGGTTGGTGGCTGTCTTGACGGAGGAAAATTAGGTTTGAACAGAAGCCTTGAAATTAATTATGGGCTCACTGATCAATGGGAATGAGATTGAGGGGAGTGAAGAGAGGAGGGGAAAAGAGCAACGTGCCCTCCATACTTCTGGGAACAGCTTTCTTAGTATCCCACAGTGAGACTGAGGTAAAGTCGCCAGGTAGATGAAGCTCTAGACACTTCTCTCTTCTCAATAGCTCTCCTAGCCCTCAGAGGTGACAGTGGGAAGTGTGTGTGTGTGTGTGTGTGTGTGTGTGTGTGTGTGTGTGTGTGTGTGTGTGTCGGGTGTGTGTGTGTGTGTGTGTGTGTGTGTGTGTGTGTCGGGTGCGTGTGGAAGCTGAGGCAGTGGTATGAGGAAGGAGAAAAACATCTCCGAGAAGATAATGAGGCTGCTGAGTGTGGGAGCCCAGAGCAGGAACTATCCTGGGGCTTGAGGGAACAGGAAGCCATGTGTATAAATGTGTGTGTGTGTGTCTCTTTTTAGATCTTTTCATTCAGGAGGCATCTCCCTGGAGACTGAGGAGATGGTAGGAGTCCCCTGGGGTGCTGTCAGCTCCATTTGCTGAACTTGTAAAGGAAGTACCTCCAGCCAGCCCCCAGGGAGAGGCAGGGCTGGGAGAAAGGAGTGGGGAGGTGAGAGGGGCCTCTGACCTGAGTAAGTTGGAGACATTTCCAGACGTGTCTGCCTGCTCGTTCTCCCAAACTCACTGCACTAGCACCCTGGTCAGGAGGGAAAACTGTACTGTCCTGTGGTGCTCTCCAGCTCTAGGATAGCTGGAGGATTGCTCCGCTAATCTGTGTTCTCCCCTTCCTTACTCCTGGCCAAACCCCAAGGCCCTCAGCCTCAAAGGAGGGCCATTCCTAGGCCAGTGCTGATGACAAGTCCAGGGAGAGCGGTTGGAGGGCCAACACCTTCCCTCCAGGGACTTCACAAACTCTATATCCTGTCAGACACTCTCCTCCGCCAGCCCACCCCACCCTTCTGTGTGTCCTGGCTCCTCTCAAAGGCCTGACTCCCAGAGGTTTATTTCTGACCAGGAGCCACTAGGGCAGACGAGGTTTGTGGGGTTGATGTGTCATACCATATATTTGTAACAGCCTTCTTGGCTACTCTTTTTCATTGCAAATGTAAAGTAATCCATCTGCAGTGTTGCTTCTGTGGTCCTATTTATATCCCCATTTCTGGGGAAAGTGTGCTCCATGTTGGAAAGAACCCAAAACCCTTATAAACAAACATTTGGAACACGAACTCTTTAAAGAATTTTGTCTCCAAGCCTCTGGAAATGCCACTTATTTACTACAACAAGCATGGTTTGTGTACCTTATGCCAGGTTGAGACACAAATGGGGCCATTGCTACTGGCGCTACGGGATGGTTTTAGGTTGTACACAGACCAGGCAGCAAATGCCACTGACTCACATAGTGAGAAAGTTATTACCACTTGAATTCTCTCTCCTTCTGATTACACCAAGGAGGAGGTCTCAGCCGGGAGCTAACAGATCTTTAACACCATACTGACACTCGCTTATTGCTATTATTACTGTTTTCACAGGCGTAGGCTCAGAGCTTTTGGCTGGTTTGCTTGGTACAGAGGGCAGAATTCCAGTCTGTATCTCTGCAGCTGGATCCAGCCTGCAGACACGATTTGCACTGTACCAAATGTTTTTTTAAGCCAACATTTAAAAACTCAGGAAATTTTGCATAAAAATTCAGATTTCTAGCGTCTGTTGAATAATGAGAACATCTGGCACTACCAGGCCCAAATTTCTTCATGGCAACAACTGGTTCTCCTCTTTAAAGAGCACACGTGCTCTCCAGTGTGCCAGTCTCCACCACTCCCTATTGTAGTATACATATTGTTCATTTCTATTACCTTCCCAGCCCCTCTCAGCATTTGAGTCTTAGGCCTATTTTAGGAATTTTATGGCTAAAAGGTAGATCATACTCAAATTTGAGTTGTAAGATGAGGTATTCGGTCTTCATTATATAGGAAATACAGAGCTATTCATTTTTTAGCAGGGTGGCCAAGCCCTTAAAGCTACTCTTCCAAAAATGATTCTGTTATTTGACGTCACATCTGACAGAAGGAAGGGAAGAAACTGGAGCGGGGTGAGAGGTGCTGGTGAAGAAGTGACTTCAAACCTCATTGCCTGGGGAGATGGGAGCTGGGGCCTCTGAGTGGACCGAGGTGCTAGGAGCTGGGCCTATGGGGAGAAAGGAGTGGGCCTGGCCTACCTGGCTTTTAGACTTTTACTTAAGAGCAGGGTTGGGAGCCTTGGGCAGTGCAGGGGCAAGCAGGGAGCCACAGCTGGGCTGGAGACGCAGTGAGGTGAGGCTGGTGGATCAGAGCCGGGAGCGACTCCTCGAAGCAGAGATATAAGGGGAGGGGGTCCTAAATAGGGGCCTGCCAGCAGGAAAGGAACCACCAAAGAGGTCAAGCTGGTTCTGGCCAGGCAGGCAAAGGTCATAACAGGGTGGTTGCTGTGAGAATGGAAATAGCTGAAGAGACATTAAGAGGCACTTCAAAGGCAGATTCAATAGGACTGGTGACTAATAGGAAACAGAGTCTGAAGGAGGAATAAAAAAAAGGACTCTAAGACTTCTAACTTGGAAGCCAAGGAAACAGTAGTGCTAGTAACACATATTGCGTAGAAAAGTGAGGAGAGGGAGGAAAATTTTAAGTATTGAATATATGAAATATGAGGTGCCGTCCCGTCTACTGGGCATTGGAAGGACTGGAGTTTATAGAGATCCAGGCTGAAAGTGAACAGTAAGGTATCATCTGCACAGAGATAAGAGATGAAGATGGAGAAAAGGCAGAGGGAGTGAGAGGAGAGTAAGGAGTGAATCTTGGGACGTATTTATATTTAGGGAGCCCGTGAAAGTACTGGGAGTGGTCTGAGACGGAGGAGGAGAAACATTTAGCTCCATGCTCGTCGAGGGGCCCGGCCATGGTGCTCAGGTAAGTCAAAACCTTCAAGGACCAAAGTGAATGAGGACCAAGAAACAGAAGCAGAGCCAAGGAAAGTGTTTTCCGGAGAGATCTCCACATTCATTCATTTGACAAATATTTGAGAACCTGGCCCTTATCCAGGCCCTGAGCAAACTGAGGTGGGCAAAACAGAGACCCCATCCTCATGGAGCTCACATCCTGCTGCTGGTGCAGATGGACACCACACAGAT
This sequence comes from Stenella coeruleoalba, assembly GCF_951394435.1. Lineage (NCBI taxonomy): Eukaryota > Metazoa > Chordata > Mammalia > Artiodactyla > Delphinidae > Stenella > Stenella coeruleoalba. The sequence goes on along the minus strand of NC_137150.1, from coordinate 37,189,872 downwards.
ACTGACGCCATCTCCGTTACAAAGAACAATGAAGCGGGGTCCGTGGATAGGAGTGACAGGGCAGCCCAAAAAGTCCTCTCTGAGGAGGTGGCATTCAGATAAAAGCCTAAAGCGAGGGAGTAGGCCATACCAGTAGCTGAGGGAGAATATCACAGGCAGAGGGTAGAGCAAGGGCCAAGCCTGAGTCTGGCACACGCTTGGCGGGTGTGAAAGCAGCAAGGAGGCCAGAGTGGTCTCCTTGGAGGGTTGAAGCAAGATAGTGACATAGTGTTATTTCACTCTGAAAAGGACCACTCCGGGTGTCTGTCTGTCCGTGGCTCAAAGGGCAGGGCCAGGAAGGGGGCAAGAGGGCAAAGAGGCAGTCAGGAGGCTCCAGCAGTGGTCGAGGTTTGGAGTAGAAGGCGCATGGGATGGATGGTGGAGGGATGGAGCCATGGGAGAGGGAGACCTCGCAGGAGCTGTGGGCAGGGAAGGGACAGAACTGAGGGCACAGGTGGAGGAGAGAGGCTGTTACACGCAAGTGAAATCATCTACCCTCGGGGCTGTTTAGAAGTTCTGAGGCACAAAGACAGGGTACTCGGACCTCCATTTCAACTGCTTGTTTTTTTTCTTGCAGATCCCTGTGGAATGGCTGTGGGAATCGTTGTGGATATTAGGGAAAGATGAATTTGGTGGCTCCCTTGGGGAGGAACCTTGATTTTGTGTTTCTTGTGTAAGACAGGAAAATGTTGGCCTCTCCAGACCTCAAGTATAGGTCAGAACAGAGGGTGGCTCACCTCAGACTAACTAGAGTTTTTAAAATAACACCTCATGACATCTCCTCCTCAGCCCAACTCCAGAGTTTCCTGGACTCTGGGTACCACCATGTGGTGGCCCCGTGTGGCCCATCCTGAGGGTCACCACTCTCTTGTCCTCTCTACGGTAGGCAGCTTGGTCCGTCTGTCTCTGCGGTCTGCACACTGGCCACTAACTCAGTGTTCCCAAAGTACTGCTTGGATCACATCAGGTTTTTTTCTCAAAAACCTTCTTACTTAGCAAGCTGAAGTAAGTGCCTCTTCTGAATGGCCCAGCCTGCATCTGTGTCCCACTGGTCTCCTACTCAGACCAGGATCCAGCTGAAATGTCTTTGCTTGTTTTTCCACACACACACACACACACACACACACACACACACACACACACACACACACACACACACACACACACACACACACACACACACACACACCCTTCCCCAAATACTCTTCCCCAAATACTTTGCCCATCCTCTTCTGCCTCTAGAAGACCTACTTACAAGATGCATCTCTAATACCACACTTTCTTCTTCCTCTTTTTTTTTTTTTTTAGCTACGCCAAGCATCATGCGGGATCTTAGTTCCCCGACGAGGGATCGAACCCGCACCTCCTGCAGTGGAAGCACGGAGTCTTCACCACTGGACCACCAGGGAAGTCCCCGTGCTTTCTCTATCAAGTCTTTTGAATGTGACCAACCTCCTTAAAGTCCTTCCACAACTCACAGGATTCCTGTGGTGCTTGCCAGGTCCTTTGCATCGGGTTATCTGTGTGCTTTTCTCAGCCTCTCCTCCCTCCCCACATCAGTCCGGTGCTTTAAGGGCAAGGGCTCCCTTTTCCTCTTGTTTGCCTCATCTGAGGTCAGTAGCACAAGACCTTGAACACATCAGACAGTCAACAAACACTGACTTGGACTGCTTTTCAGATGAGACAAGCAAGAATTCTGAGAGAACTCAGAATGGGGGGAGAGTGACTGGTGAGCAAACATGAACCAGTGTTGGAATGTGCCTCAGGCGAAAGTGGAGGGGCGCCGAAGAGACGGACACGGGTGTGGTGGGCAGCCAGTCCCCCCTCCAGCCAGCGGTGATGGTGACGGAGGCGCACGCCTGGAGACAGGACTGCAAGGTCACCCTCCCACACGTGGCCCTGCTGTCTGGACTGGCCACCCAGGGTCCCCTAGACAGCAGAAACTATGGGTGCTCTCACTGGAGACAGTTCGCTCTCCCACCCTAGGCTCTTGTAGTGGCTGGCTGAGGCCCGCTCACTGGGCATTTTTACACAGCAGCTGCAAGAGCAGAACTGTTGACGCTACTCTCCACTCTTAATTTGTGTGTCTACCTCTGGCTATAAGGGCCTTGGTCCACCAGACTAGTTCAGACTCCCTCCTCCTCATTTATTATGGTTCTCTGTTTTTCACCATGAAATTACCCCAAATCTGTGACCTGCAGCTAACCATCAAAATAACTGGGCACCAAAAGACTCCCAATCCTCCAAACAGCCATTTCAGTTGTTAGAGCAGGAAAGAACCTCTATTATTTAACTCAGTGCCTGCCTCCCCCCACCCCCCCAATAGGCTGCAATGCAGAATCGGCTGCATACATTTCCTGGGCTTCACCTCTGGAAATCCTGATTCAGGAGGTTATGGTGGGGCCCGGAATCTGAATTTTAACACTCCTCTGGGGCGGTTCTCACACGGCTCTGGGAATGCTGATGTGACCTCGCCTCTCATCTTATAAATGAGGAATCCGAGGCCAGAGCACTTGGCCACCTGGTCCAAGGTCATGCTGCTGTTACTAACACTTCCCTAACACTTCACAGGGTACCTTATTTCATGTGATCTTCTAAGAACCTGCGAGGCTGGTGTTATCACAGGATCAGCCTCAGTTCACAGAGAAAGGAAAGCAGCTGTGGGACAGGCAAGTGACTTATCTAAGGTCTCACTGTTAATGAACAGATCAAATTTGCACCCACATTTCTTGAGCCCCAGTCCTGCCATCTTTTTTTTTTTTTTTTCTCACTGTTGTGGCCTCTCCCATTGCGGAGCACAGGCTCCGGATGCGCAGGCTCAGCGGCCACGGCTCACGGGCCCAGCCGCTCCGTGGCATGTGGGATCTTCCCGGACCAGGGCACAAACCCGTGTCCCCTGCATCGGCAGGTGGACTCTCAACCACTGCGCCACCAGGGAAGCCCTGTTCTGCCATCTTTTCACCGAAAAATAAAGGTCCTGAGCCCAAGCAGGAGGCGGACGGGGCTGAGTAGCAAGGATATTCCAGATCAAATTCCAGATAGTTCTAGCCCCTTATTGCTTGATGTCACCCAAAAGAAATGAGTAGTATACAAAAAATACATCAACTTACTGCAGCGTTTACAATCTTTACAATGACAGTTTAACCTTTTAAACAGATTTTTAACTATGAAACTGTTCAAATATACAAACTCAGAAAGAATAGAATAATAAATTCCTATTTACCCAAACTCCAGAGTCAACCACCATCATGATTTTGCCACAGTTGCTCTATCAAGCCCCTTTTATTATTTTTCTTCTTTATTCTTCGCTGAAATTCTTAAATACTTTTAAAACAAATCCCAGACATCATGCCATTTCTTCCCTTCATATTTCTGGATGCATCTCATCAAAACACCCAGGGTTGGGTTTCCCTGGTGGCGCAGTGGTTGAGAGTCCGCCTGCCGACGCAGGGGACACGGGTTCGTGCCCCGGTCCGGGAAGATCCCGCATGCCGCGGAGCGGCTGGGCCCATGAGCCGTGGCCGCTGAGCCTGCGCGTCCGGAGCCTGTGCTCCGCAACAGGAGAGGCCACAGCAGGGAGAGGCCCGTGTACCACAAAACAAAACAAAAACAAAAACACCCAGGGTTTGTGTTTGAAGGAGGGTGACTCTGCAAAGAGCCAGCTGGGCCCTCGCAGCACAGACTCCAGCGAGCGCCGCAGATCTGCCTGGGTGCGCTGTCTGGGCTGGCTGCACTCTGGCACCACGTGTGGGTTCTCAGTCATCCTGGCTAGCAAACACTTTTTTGGGCTCCCTCCAAACCCTCTGACACATTTGAGTTTTGATTTAATCCGGTCTCGGTTTGCCAGTGGCTGCTGAGTGCTACCTTGCGTGCTTCAAGACTGTCAGAAAAGGAAATAGGGAAGTAGCCTCAAGACAACAGTTACTCAGTTCCTGGTTCACAGGTAGAATTTGTAACTAATCCCCTTCCGCAGCGAGACAGGACATCTAATCTTGCTGCCGTAAATCTGAGACAATCACACAGAGAGAGGTCAGTCAGAGTCTCTAGCCTCCATCACACAGGAAAGTGTAGTCATTATTTTTAACAAGTAGCAACTACTTGTTAAATATTTGCCTGATCTGTGCTGGGGTGCCCACCAGCCACACCAAGATGACAGGTAATCTAAGGCCACCTCTGCAGCAGGGGGGCAGTGTGACAAGAGGGCCCTTTTATGGTTCACTTGGTGAAGGCTGTCCTGCTACAAGCCTCCAGCTGTTGCCATCAGTACTATATCTATGAAATCAAAAGCCAGAGCCATGAAACGTGGAGTGAAACACGTGCACCTAAGCTTTAGCCCGGACCTTTGGCTCTGCCTCGACCAAAGTCATGTGCGACTTCCCTTAGTCTGCCTGGCCAGCACCCCCACCTCCCTGCCGACCCTAACGAGGCATCCTGAGGAAGCTCCTGAAGGTCAGGCCACTCAGACTCTTCACCATGCATTCTGCTGACGCACGATCCAACACAGGCTGCACACAGGAACCACAACTTTGGGTTAAGTTACCCACACTTCTATTTCTGGGAGACCGCAGCCTATATGTGTCCTAAAATACTTTCGGGAAACAGGAATAGCCAAGCTCAACACATATTTTTACAAACACCTACTAGTTTCCACTTTTAATTCAAGTAATGGATACTTGACTGCTTTGTAGCTACAGGAGGACCTCAGTCCTGGATTCTGCCACTAGCACGCTATCTGACACCCTTTGACTCACCTAATTAAATTCTTCTCTCACAAGATCACATATCTGTTTTCATGTGGGTGAACAGGGACTGAGACAATCAGTGCTGTAGTTATTTTTCAACTCAGAAGGGAACCGATGTCACCTGACACCAAGATGCAGACCCCAAACTGAAATTAAACTGTATGTTGCATAATTTATAAATAAATGTGTCTGTCTTTACGATGCTAGAACCACCACTGAAAAATTAGATAATTTAGTTGATTGAGCTGATTGTTTTTTATAAAGGATTATTTGGGGTTTCCTCTTAAAGATAGACATCATCTGTTAAATGTACCTAATCTGAATCAGGGTGAGGCCAAGTGACATGCCTAGGACACAAAATTTAAGGAGGCACTCACTGGCAGGGGCTTGCAAGTGTAGGATCCACGGCTGCGTGACACTGAGAGTGAGTGTCTCTTTAAAATTTTCCCTTGGGCTCCTTACTAGCCTCACCCTAGTCTCAGCAACACGTAGTCTGTGGCCAGCTGGGAGCAAAAGTTACCTTGTTAAGTTTCAGTTTCCCAGTACAAATCTGGGCGATTCCAATTCAGAACATCTGGGGTGAGGTTCAGGAATCATTTAAAATAAGCTTCCTCATGTAGTACTGATACGTAGCCAGGTTTGGGGTCCACTGATGTAATATTTAGGATACCACAATTAGAAGGTGACATTCCCTTAAAGTTAGCATTAACTCCAACTATAAATACTGGATCCAATTCTGAGTTTTCTCCGTGTAGAAAGTCCTGGGAGATCTGATTCGCTATCAGTAAGGATAGTGTTCTGCTGCGACCAACATAAAATCCTACTAACAGTGGCTTAAGATGTAAGGCCAATTGGCCCGAGGCAGGGGAACGCAATCAGATTCACAGGTTGCATCAGACCGAAACTCTCCAGACCACCCAGTTCCAGAAACTGACATGGAGACTTTCCGGACCACCCAGTTCCAGGGACTGACCTGAGGACTTTCCACCCCGCCCAGCCTTCCCGCCTTTCGAGGGGCGGGACTAACGGGTCCCAAGACTGATGCAACCGGCACCAGATATTGCCACGATACCCGAAGAGACCACCAAATAAGGAATACCCTGCGCCCTCCCAGATTCACCACACCCCTTTCCCTTCTTCCCCTATAAAATCTTGCCCAACCCTCGCCCGGATGTGACTTCTCTGGCCCCTTTCTCTCGGACAAGTGAACCTCGCCCGGGAGCGCTCCCTAATAAAGCTCACTTGACGCTTTCCTCTGTTTCGCGGTGCCGTTTGTTAAGATCCGACCTTACATAAATAAGTAGGGATTTATTTTCTCCATAACTAGAAGTATGGAGGTAGGTTACTGCTGGTATTGGTCAGCAGCATGCTATAATTGGGGTCAAGGTCTCTGAGATTCTCTTGGGTTTGCTTGTCTCATGGCCCCCAGATGGCAGCTACAGTTCCAGGGAGGGGGTCTCCTACCTTCAAGATGGCGACGGAGGAAGACGCAGAAGTGCACCGCTAGCCTTAACCGTTCTCCCGTATCAAGAAAGTAAAAGCCTTCCCAGAAACCACCTCTTCCCAGCTCTCTACCAGGTCTCATTGGCCAGAAGTGGGTCACATGACCACCTGTTGTTGAAAGGGAGGCTGGGAAATCAGGGACCAGGCTCTTTGTAATGGGCGTAGACTAGTGCTTCCCAAAGTTTAACAGGCGCTGGAATCACTTGGAGCGCTTGTTAAAACACCCCCAGAGATTCTGATTCAGTAGGCCTGGATTAGAACCTGAGGATCTGTATTATTTAGAGTTCTCAGGTACAAATGTATGGATACCAAGGCGGGGAAGGGAGGGGTGGGATGAATTGGGGGATTGGGATTGACATATATACACTGCTATGTATAAAATAGATAACTAAGGGCTTCCCTGGTGGCGCAGTGGTTAAGAGTCCGCCTGCCGATGCAGGGGACGCGGGTTTGTGCCCCCGTCCGGGAGGATCCCACATGCCGCGGAGCGGCTGGGCCCGTGAGCCATGGCCGCTGAGCCTGCGCGTCCGGAGCCTGTCCTCTGCAGTGGGAGGGGCCACAGCGGTGAGAGGCCCGCGTACCGCAAAGGAAAAAAAAAAAAAAAAAGATAACTAATGAGAACCTACTGTATAGCACAAGGAACTCAGTGCTCTGTGGTGACCTAAATGGGAAGGAAATCCCAAAAAGAGGGGATGTATGTATACACATAGCTGATTCACTTTGCTGTACGGCAGAAACTAACACAATATTGTAAAGCAACTATACTCCAATAAAAATTAATTTAAAAAATTAAGTTCTGGGCTTCCCTGGTGGCGCAGTGGTTGGGAGTCCGCCTGCCGATGCAGGGGATACGGGCTCGTGCCCCGGTCCGGGAGGATCCCACATGCCTCGGAGCGGCTGGGCCCGTGAGCCATGGCGCCGCTGAGCCTGCGCATCCGGAGCCTGTGCTCCGCAACGGCAGAGGCCACAACAGTGAGAGGCTCGCGTACTGCAAAAAAAAAAAAAAAAAAATTAAGTTCTCAGGTGATGCAGATACTGCTGGTCTTAGCTAAACACTTTGAGAACCACTGACTTCTCACCAATGGCTCCCAACCCTGGTGGTGCATTAGGAACACCTGGAGAGCATTTTTTTTTTTTTTTTTTTTTTTTTGCGGTATGCGGGCCTCTCACTGCTGTGGCCTCTCCCGCCGCGGAGCACAGGCTCCGGAAGCACAGGCTCAGCGGCCATGGCTCACGGGCCCAGCCGCTCCGCAGCATGTGGGATCCTCCCAGACCGGGGCACGAACCCGCGTCCCCTGCATCGGCAGGCGGACTCTCAACCACTGCGCCACCAGGGAAGCCCTGGAGAGCATTTTTAACGGTATAAGTTCCCCGGTGCCACCCCCTACATGTTCTGATTTAATTTGTTGGTGGGGTCCAGGCATTCCTAATGTCAAAGCTCTGCAGATGATTCTAATGGTACTCAGGGATGGGAACCACTTTTTCAGGTCAATTATGATCCCTAATCTGGGGCTGTTATTGAGGTTCTAGTAGCAAGGAGGAAGGAGGGGAGTGTGATAGGCCAGTAGCAGGTTCAGACAGGGGTTCGAAAACTTGTCCACAAGTTCAAATCACTTGGAAATCTTTTAAAAAGTCCGAAGTTCACAACATAACCCAGACAGTTAAATCACAATCTCTGGAGGTGGGACACAGGCACCAGTAGTTTTTTTGAAGCTCTCCAGGTGATTCCAATGTGCAGACAAGTTTGAGAAACTCACAAGTTTAAGAACCACAAGTTTAATCCCACAAGTTTGAAAGCAATGTAATACGTAGGCGTGAAGGGAGGTTATTCAGATTGGAAAAGAGAAACCTGAAGATTTATTTAATTATAGTTTCCAAATGTGTGAGAAAATTTCACAAAGGATGCTGTTGCACATCTGAACTGAAGACCAGCAAAGAGGAAATAGGATTAACCTGGTTAGAGCCTTTGGCTTCAATGCAAAGAAAAATTTCCTAGCTGCAAATTATCTCAATTACAATTACAATTATTACAATGAAATGTGGTACAGGGAGAATGGGGTTGTGCAATCCTGTCATTTAAGAGCTATAAAAATAGTATAGATTCTCATCTGCTTGGAATGTTTTAGTGTCATTCTTCCTGAAGGGGAAGAGGTGGATGAAATGACCTGTCTAGATTTCTTCTTTGAAAATTTTCCATTTTACTCCTCTTCTCCTCCTTTCACAGCTCAACTTAGAAAACAGGCCTCCGCATTAATTCAAAGAAACATAACCTTTGTCCACCGAACTCCTTGAATGGATAAAATATCTGACAGCTAGTAATGGTTTGAGATGCCACTAGCTCAGGCTGTTTGGATCTCTAAAGTGCTATTTTGAGCTCCTAGATGACAAACATACTGCCAAATAGAGAGGGTCATCTGAATTTGATTTGAATGAGTTCTTCTGTTTGAAATATAAATGCTCAAGGATGATACATCATCATATCTGAGCCCTGCTACACACACACACACACACACGACCAGAGTAGTTATTTTCATGCCACACAGAAATAATACGTGTTTAAATATAGCTACAATGAAAATGTGTTTTCCTCTGTATGTGAGAATGGCACTGGCTATTGTCAGGAGGACATGCCCCCTGAATTGTCTTTTTCAGGGCTGGTAGTGGATTTACCCTGATCATACCTAACCCTGTTACCAGTAATATGTATCAGTCCAACTGCTGGGGTTTCAATTCAGAAGAAAAAAATAGAACGAAGCAAATCCACATGCAATGGATCTTAGGTTGATGATCAAAGATTTAGGAGTCTTGTTCCCACACTTTGCTGCACCTTAGAATCACCATGGGGGGCCACTGTGGAAGCCAGGCATCAGTGGTCTTTAAGATCCCCAGGTGATTCCTATGTGCAGCAGTTTGAGAACCACTGCCCTAGCCACCTTCATTATGGGATCTAAAATTTCTGATAAAAAGAATGTCTCTTAGGTCTCGTGTCAAAAGTAGAGGTGGAATTAGGTAAATTTTTCTCTTTGCTGTGTGTGACAGAGATTAATTGTCCCAAATACTTACTCTTCCTAATTCCTCCCTCATAAAAGAACTTATAATAGTTCTCTGACCACGTGGCCACGCAAAATAAAGGCTGCTTTTCTCAGCCTCCCTGTAGCAGAGTGTGGCCCTACATCTCAATTCTGGCCAGTGGGAATAAGTGGAAGTGGTGCGTGCATATGCCTGGACAATCCTTAAAGGGAATGTATGTATTCCTCTCCCCTTCTACCTTCTTGCTAGCTGGAATGCAAACATAATAGATGAAGCTCCAACAGCAAGCTGGACAATGAGATGACTTTGGGAAAACGAAAGCCACACAAAGCAAAGAGATGGATGGAGCCTGGTTCCCAGCACTGCAGAGCTTGATACCCACCCTAGACTGACCGACCATCTCTGGGCTTCTTAATGGATAAGAAAAATAAACTTCTAAGTTGGTTGTGGCACTGTTTCTTTTCATTGCAGCTGCACTTAATTCTAACAGACTCAGTGGTTCTCAAATTTTGGTTTATATCAGAAACACCCATAAGGCTAATAAAGCACATTGAAGTTGGCGATTCTAATACCTGAGTTTGCGAACAACTATTCAGATATCCCTGGGAGCTAGAGAGAGGCACGGTGAGGGTAAAACTTTGAAAAGTAATGAGTGCTAAGATTCATTTTGAAAAGCAAATCTACTGAATAAAATATTTAGCAGTAGAGTGTAGTGATTAAAGACTTCATTTCAGGGGATAAATAGACCTAGACTTAAATCCTGGACTTACCACTTACTGGTCACAAAGTCAAGCCAACTTAGCTTTTTTAAGCCAGTTTCCTCATTTATAAAATGGGCCAGTAATAGTATCTATTGCTGGTAGTATCATGAGAATTAAATGAGATAATCTAAGACAGTGCTTAGTATAGTAAATGTCACATAGTAAAGGCTCATTCAGTGTGGGCTGCAGGGAAAAAAATGAGGGTAGAATTTATGATCTGGCTTTGAATTACATTTTAGTACCTGACTATTTGGTTCTACTTTGTCCACTGTGGTAGCCACTAACCACATATATCACCACTTCACACTTACTAGGATGGCTACGATTAAAAAAGATGGTAACAGGGCTTCCCTGGTGGCGCAGTGGTTGAGAGTCTGCCTGCCGATGCAGGGGAAATGGGTTCGTGCCCAGGGCCGGGAAGATCCCACATGCCACGGAGCGGCTGGGCCCGTGAGCCATGGCCGCTGAGCCTGCGCGTCCGGAGCCTGTGCTCCGCAACGGGAGAGGCCCGTGTACCGCAAAAAAAAAAAGAAAAAAAACGAGAAAAAAGATGATAACAGGTGTTGGCTTGAATATGGAGAAATTGGAACCTGGATACATTGCTGGTAGGAATGTAAAATGGTGTAACCACTTTAGAAAACAGTTTGGCAGCTCCTCAAAATGTTAAACACAGACATCACATGACCCAGCAATTCTCTTAGGTATAAATCAAGAGAAACAAAAACATATGTCCACACAAAAACTTGTACACGTTTTTGTACCAGTGTTCATAGCACCATTATTCACAATGGTCAAAAAGTGGAAAAAACCCAAATGTCCATCCACTGATGAATGGGTAAACAAAACGTTCCATACAATGGAATATTATTTGGCACTAAAAAGGAGGGAAATATTGAGACATGCTATAGTATGGATGGACCTTATAAACATTATTCTAAGTGAAAGAAGCTAGTCACAAAACCCCACATACTGTATAATTTCACTTATATGAAATGCCCAGAATAGACAAAGCCATGGAGATAGAAAGTAGGTTAGTGGCTGCCTAGGGCTGGGATGGGGGAATGGGAATGACTGATAATAGGTATAGGGTTTCCTTTTGGGGTGATAAAATGTTCTAAAATTAGGTAGTGTTGATAGTTGCACAACTCTGTGACTGTACTAAAGACCATTGAGTTGTACCTTTAAATGGTTGAATATTATGGTATGTGAGTTATAGCTCAGTAACGCTGTTAAGAACAAAACATGGCATGCCCCCCAAAAAATATTTTTAAAAAGTAGCTTTGTAGGAAAATAAGAGAAATATAAAATTTGCCAAGGCATCATCATATAATGGAAAGAACATTGGCCAAGAGTCAAGACCTAGATTTTTGGTCTGCAGTCACTACTTACCTAGGCCTAGGGCAGATCTCTTCACTTCTATCTTCAGCCTCTTCATTTATTAAAGGATGAGGTTTCCATTTCTAATATTTGGTGGCAATGATATCTTTCCTGTTGACCTGATAGAGCAGCTGTTGCATCAGATTCTCAAGGGGTTTCATGATCTAACGCATGTAAGAGCTGCTGCTTCTGGCTTCAGCCCTGTAAACTGCTTACTGGCAAAAATCTGATGAAATACCTGCAGGAGAGCCCCAGGTTGCCAGGCCAATGAAACATCCCTTTCTCAGCAGGAAGTGCATAGTATATTCCCAGAGGAATCCTGCAGAGAGAGCGGGGATGGTGTTCTAACTCAGTTTTTCTTTTTTTTTAATTTAATTTTTATTTTATATTGGGGTATAGTTGATTTACAATGTCATGTCTAACTCAGTTTTAATGGAAGCATTTGGTTCAGGCTATGTCCTTCCCTTGCAGACCAAGATGGGTGTGAGGGAGATAAATAAAGCGTGCTTCAAGTTGCTTCTGCTCAAAATTATCCTTCTTATACTATATCAAGAACAAAACAAACAAAACAAGAAATCTTACCAATTACAGACTCATCTCAAAAAAGAATAACTATGGAAGGGGAAGGGACATTTGTTCCAATCCTCTCATCTCACAGATGCAGAGATCAGTGACTGGGGGTTTAAGTGACTTGCCCACGTCCCGTTTTCCGTAGACTGGGACTAGAACCCTTAACTGTAAACTCCAGTTCTGATGCCTTTTTCTTTGACCTAATATAATACATCTTCTTAGCTGAATTTCACAGAGTGGGAGAGGGAAGGAAAAGCCTCACACACACCTTAGTTTTATTTAATTTAATTAAACAATCAGGACAATTAAATTACAAGGGCATGTTGAGCGAATTAAATCTCAGCCTTTGTCTGAAAGAATTACCTCAATCAAGTATTAGGCCAGAGTTTCCAAACTCTTTTGTTGAAAAGTTGGTATGCCTCCTGCCTCAAAACTCTGTCCTTGGGGCTTCCCTGGTGGCGCAGTGGTTGAGAGTCCGCCTGCCAATGCAGGGGACACGGGTTCGTGCCCCGGTCCAGGAAGATCCCACATGCCGCAGAGCGGCTAGGCCCGTGAGCCATGGCCGCTGAGCCTACGCGTCCGGAGCCTGCGCATCCGGAGCCTGTGCTCCACAACGGGAGAGGCCACAACAGTGAGAGGCCCACATACCGCAAAAAAAACAAAAAACCTCGGTCCTCTTCCCTTCTCTAGGTTCACTTCATTGGTCATCTCCTGCTGTTTCACTACTTTAAATAGTAGGGCCTCTGCCTCACTCTTCTTCACAGACCACAGTAACTCCATCAGGAAATCCTATTGACTTGACCTTCAAAGTATATTCGGAATCCAGTACTTCTCCGCTATCATTGCTGCCGTACTGGTCCAAGCCACCATCAACTTTCTCCCCTGGATTTCTGCCATGGACTCCCAACCATTCCCATGTTTCTGCTCAGAATACCAGGCCAAACAATGCTTTACAGTGTAAATCAGATAACGTCACAACTCTGCTCAAAACCCCCAATGGCTTCTCATAGAAGTCAAAGTCCTTAGAGTGGCCTCCAAGGCCCTACGTAATCTATCTCCCTCTTCCCACGTCTCCTGCTCATTCCGCTCCTGCCACAGGGGTCTGCTTGCTATGAATCGAGCAAGGCAGGTGGACTTACCTCACAGGCTTTGCTCTAACTGGTTCTTCTGCTGGAAATACTTTTCCACAGGATTAAATACTGAAATATATTCAACTTTGTTAAAAAATCACAAAAATAGGGCTTCCCTGGTGGCGCAGTGGTTGAGAATCTGCCTGCTAATTCAGGGGACACGGGTTCAAGCCCTGGTCTGGGAAGATCCCACATGCCGCGGAGCAACTAGGCCCGTGAGCCACAACTACTGAGCCTGCGCGTCTGGAGCCTGTGCTCCGCAACAAGAGAGGCCGCGATAGTGAGAGGCCCGCGCACCGCAATGAAGAGTCGCCCCCGCTTGCAGCAACTAGAGAAAGCCCTCGCACAGCAACGAAGACGCAACACAGCAAAAATTAATTAATTAATTAACTCCTACCCCCAACATCTTCTTAAAAAAAAAGTAACTGTTTAATAGTCTCTTAAAAAAAAATCACAAGAATAAAATTAGATGCAAGTCCTTAAAGGGGCCCTGCAAGTTAGGGATCTTGAAATTTCAGCTTCACTAGCTTTACGGTAAATCCACTTCTTTTTCTTTTTTTTCTCAGATGTCTGCTTGGCTGACTCACTCACCTCCTTCAAAGTTTTGTTGTAATCTTGCTTTCTCGCTGAGGCCTGCCAAGACCTCTCTGTGTAACACTGCAACGTGCTCCTTCTCTCGTCAACATTTTTCCCCACAGCACTTATCTTTCAACATACTACATAATTAACTTATTTATTAGATTTACTGATCCTCCTGCACCACCTCGATAGACTGTAAGTTCCAGGACCCCTGGTCCCCAGAACAGTCTTGGCAAAGAGTAGGTGTTAATAGTTGTAGAAAAAATGAATTGCTATTTCTCTAACGCCATTTTAAAAGCAGTCGAAACTCCTAGGCCTGATATAGTCTAGGCACTCAGTCATCATCTTGAAGAATAAATTAATTTTAAAAAGCCATCATTGGATTAAACAACAAGATCCTACTGTATAGCACAGGGAACTATATTCAATATCCTGTGATAAACCATAATGGAAAAGAATATGAAAAAGAATGCATATATATATATATATATATATATATATAACTGAATCACTTTGCTACATAGCAGAAATTAACACAACGTTGTAAATCAACTCTACTTCAATTTTTTTAAAACAACAACAACAACAACAAAAAAGCCATCATTGCTTACTATTCATCCAGTATCTCGCATGTGCAAGCTCTTTTTTACATTCTCTTGACAGTCCCACTAGGTAGGTACTGTTATTATTCCATTTTACAGATGAAAGAACCAAGTTTAAATACGTTGCCCATGGTCATACAGCTCAGAAACAACCAAGTGGAATTAAACCCAGGTGTGTCTTATTCCAAAGCCTGTGATTTTTCTATTTTGTTGGTAACAAATGACATTAAATTTCAGTTCCTGGGGCTTCCCCGGTGGCGCAGTGGTTAAGAATCCACCTGCCAATGCAGGGGACACGGGTTCGAGCCCTTGTCTGGGAAGATTCCACATGCCACAGAGCTACTAAGCCCGTGCGCCACAGCTACTGAGCCTGTGCTCTAGAACCCTTGAGCCACAACTACTAAGCCCGCACGCCCAGAACCCGTGCTCCACAACAAGAGAAGCCACAGCAATGAGAAGTCCGCGCACCACAACTAAGAGTATCCCCCGCTCGCGCAACTAGAGAAAACCCACGTGCAGCAACAAAGACCCAACGCAGCCAAGAAAAAAAAAAAAAAATTCAGTTCCTTTCTGGCGTGGCTGAGCCAGGCAGTAGGAAAAACTGCCTGAATTTGAGATTAATGCAAACTCCAGTAAGTACTTACTTTGAGACCCTGAGCAAGTTTCTTAACCTCTGAGCTTCAGTTTTCTCCTCTGTAAAATGGGTCTCACGAAGCCTACTTTGAAGGATAGATAAGAGAAGTAAAGGAGATAGTGTTTGTATCAAGGCTTTAATGAGCATTTAGTAAATATTTCCCGCGAAGGATTTGAAAGAGTTTATGATTAAACACACACGTTCATAAATAGCATTTGGAAGAGCGTGCAAGCCAGTTGCTATGGGAAAGTCAGTAGCCAGGCTTTCCTGGAGCCAAGCACACAGGGTTGGGTTCAGGAGAACACTGTGGGAGTGGGGCAGGGAAGCCCAGCGTTGCAAACCACAAGGCAATGAAAGAGACGCTCTTCTGAAGTTACATTTTGTCCTTGCCTCCCACAAGCTGGCTTGCTCACATCTTTCCGTAAGACCCTGGAGTAGGTCTTTTTTTAACACTGCACTGAACAAGTGTCACAGGATGTCTGAAGTTTCCTGGAATTGAGTCATCCCATACAAATTCAAATATTTGAAGTGCTAAATGAAAGAAAAGCTCCAACCTCTTGTTATATTTCCGCCAAGCTTCTTTGGGAACAATGGATGAGGAGAGCCAATCTGGCAGTGTGAGGTGTGGGAGAGGTTGAGCCAAAGGCTATAGGAGGGCCCGTAGGTGAGGAGGGACAAGCTAGCACCCCCAAGCCTCCAATTAACTCGGCTGAGAGCCCAGGGCTTGCTTCATGCACCCCAGAGGGGCCCACATCTTACACAGACCCTGGCATAGGGCAGCACTGATTCAGGCTACTTATTTTCTTCTGGAGACGTTTTAAATATTTTTTAAATTAACAATTTAATCTTATGAAAGATGAATTAGCATCTGTAAGATATTATGGAAGAAAAATTTAAAAACCTATGACCCTAATGTGGCAACAATGAAAAATATGTATTTTATTAACACTGGGTCCTTGTATCTAATATATGTAACATTCTTGGTTTTCTAGCTCATAACGCAGGGTTCTGTTATTGAGGAAGGTGGGGCAATTGGATTAAGTCCGGCTATGAGTAGCAGCGTCCTGAAAAATAACTGTTTAAACAAGATAGAACCTTATTTTTTTCATTTAAAAGAAATCTTTAGGAAGTCAGTCCAGGAGTAGCATGGTGCTCTGTGGTCACCAGGGAACAGAACTCTTTGTGTCTGTCATCCTTGGGCTGTGGCACTTGATGGTTGCTGGAGCTCCTCATTTGAAGCAGCAGGAAGGTGACAGGGAAACTGAAGGGTGTACCCCTTCCTTTTAAGGAGGCTTCCTATACATTCTACAGTTGCAACTTTGTTCTGCTTCCATCTGATTGGTCAGAACTTAGTCACATGGCCACACCCAGTTGCAAGGGAAGCTGACAAATGTCATCTATTAGCTGCCTGTAGGGTGGCCAGAGAAAAATTAGGTTTTGTTATAAGGAATGGGAGGACAATATCGGGAGGCTATTCACAATCTTCTTCCACTTCCTTTCTAACTGTAAATTGTGATGAATAACTGAATACTCCCAGTGTTCTGAATATTCGGTAAGAATCTGTATATAAATTAACATATCTAATCATCATATAGTCAACAAAATGCCACAGGATGGGAGTCAACAGACATCTAAAATTATGAAACAAAATGGGATACAATAACAACCCAGTACGTGCGTTCAAATTCTGATTCCTTTTCAACTGAGTCATCTCAGCTGACCTACAGTGGTAGTGAGTAAAACCCCAGGAAAGTATTTAGAATATTTTAACTCTTTGAGTTAGTGATATTTTTGTGTAAATTGTTTAGTAGCAAGTTTTAAAAAAAAATCCTTGGGCCGTTTTCTATATATGATTTTTTAAAAGATATATGATAAGCTTAGGAGAATGTGATGATTAAATGTTTAAGTCTGATCTATTAGATAAAGAATTGTTTAAACTCTAAGAAAGATTTTGTTTGTGAGATTTATAAATCTGTGCTGTTAAGTGTTTGAGAGAGTAAAATGTAGTAAATTCATATTTGAAATGTCTAAAGGAATCTCATTAACTATGTAGGAGGTATTGACCATTTAAGAAATTCTCATTTATTAAATTTATGAATGAACTAAACATTAATCAAAGAATGAGTTTTTTTGATTTTTAAAAAGATATGTTCTGGAACTTCCCTGGTGGCACAGTGGAATCTGCCTGTCAATGCAGCGGCCACGGGTTCGAGCCCTGGTCCAGGAAGATCCCACATGCCGCGGAGCAACTAAGCCCATGTGTCACAACTACTGAACCCGTGTGCCATGACTACTGAAGCCCACGCCCCTAGAGCCCGTGCTCCACAACGAGAAGCCACTGCAATGAGAAGCCCATGCACCGCAACAAAGAGGAGCCCCCGCTTGCTGCAACTAGAGAAAGCCCGCATGCAGACCCAACACAGCCAGAAATAAATAAATAAATTTCTTAAAAACATATATATATGATCTAATATATAGCAGCATAAAAATATAAAAGTACTATTTGAAAATAGTATTTAATGGCTTAAAAATGAAAACTTTCAACATAGTGAATATTAATTAAAAGCCAAGTAATTGGGAGTGTTCCTTTGCACACAAAAAAGCCCTCTCTATCATTAAAAATTCACCAGCAGTAAATGTCCATCAAAAGAAGAACAGATAAAGAAGATGTGGTATATATATACAATGGAATATTACTCAGCCATAAAAAAGAATGGAATAATGCCATTTGCGGCAACATGGATGGACCTAGAGATCATCATACTAAGTGAAGTAAGTCAGACAAAGACACACATATTGCTTATATGTGGAATCTACAAAAAAGATACAAATGAACTTATTTACAAAACAGAAATAGACCCACAGACATAGAAAAACAAATTTATGGTTACCAAAGGGGAAGGATGGGAGAGATAAATTAGGAGTTTGGGACTGACAAATACACACTACTGTATATAAAATAGATAACCAACAAGGACCTATTGTATAGCACAGGGACCACTACTCAATATTTTGTGATAAACTATAAGGGAAAAGAATCTGACAAAGAATATATATACATACATACATATATATATATATATATATATACATACATATATATATATATATATATATATATATATATATATGAATCACTGTGCTGTACACCTGAAACTAACACAACATTGTAAATCAACTCTACTTCAATTTGAAAAGGAAAAAAAAACACCAGCAGGTATTATTTCCCCCATTTCACAAATGAAGGAAGTGAGGCTCAGAGCAGTTAAGTAATTTGCTGTATGTCCCACAGTGGGTTTCATGGATGGGATTCAAACTGAACTTTCCAGTCGTATCTCAGGCAAGGCTAGAGTTCTGTTTCCAGGAGGGAGCTCAGGGCCTCCTGGCTCAGCAGCAGCTAGGAAGCTGAGATTCAGGTGGACTGTCTTTCTGGCTAGAATTGAGGTACCTGGCTGAATGCCTCTGCACTGTGAACTTCCAGGATCCCTCACGTGAGTGATAGAAACAAATGCCATATTTGTATCATTTTGAGTTAATTTGTTTAATTGAAAATTAATATATACACATAGTAAAAAAAATCCAATAAAAGTTTAGAAAGTACCAGAGTCTATGAAAAGTAAGCTCTTCTAATTTTCCTCACTTTGGACCCCTGTAGTTCCCCTCTGCAGAGGCAACCACTGCAAATAATTTCTTGGGCATCTTTCCAGAAACATTCCATGCCTATGCTAACTCATTCATAGCCACGTGTACATACTTCCCACTTGAAACTTTTCACTGTATACTCTCATATTATTTGAATTTTTTTTATCATGTGTATATATTACTTTTTCCAAAATAAATAGGTAGTTTTGCCCAGTTTATTCAGTTGGGTAGGAAAGCATCTTTCAAACTCTGTTTTTTGGATCACAAGACAGTTCATGGAGATTCTCTAGGCATATCTGGAATCACACCACAGCTCTCCAAACTGCTCACTGATAATGCCAATCCAGAAGAACAGGCGCAGTGATGGAGGAGGTTGTGCCTGGGCGTGCCTTTGAGACAGTTTATCTGTGCTTATTTGTCCTTCTGTCTCTGGTACTTTGTTCTCAGCACACAGTTGGATCACTGATGGAGGCTCGGATAGCTCTGGTTGGCTTCAGAGTTCCAGACCTTTCCGAGGTGAGTTCCTCCGAGCTCTGCTGTAATCATAGATGTACGATAACTTTGAAAACCATGAAGCTCTGTAACTGGGCTTGAATACCAGGAAGGAGAGAAATCCCTGTTGAAGAATCAGTGGGAGAACTCTGAGAATTAACAGCAAAGTTCAGGAAAATGGCTTGTCGTGAGAGAATCTTGTAGGAATTGTTGCCTGGATACTAGCAATAATCAGTTAAGCAGTGTTTCCCACATGGTGGGCATTAAAATATGACCTTTATCGTTTGGGGCTATATTCAAGTATGACTCTGCTGTTACTTACTAATTTTTCTTCCAATAGATTTTTATTTAAATTAAATGTATGAAACTATTGTTTACAAAGTAACCAGAACGTTATTGTTTAAATGTCAGGTCACATCATCCTTCTGCTCAAAATCTTCCAATAACTTTGATCTGTTTTAGAACATACATCGTCTACAAGGATCTTTGTGATTTGAGCCTCTACGTGCCCTCCTCACCTCATCTACATGCTCCATCCCCATCACTTAGCTTCATCCACAGTGGCCCCCCTGCTTCTTCCCCAACATGTCAAGCTCATTCCAGACACAGTCTTTGCATTTGGGGGTGGCTCTGCCTGGAAGGCTCCTCCTCTAGAAGAGCATTGATACATTGCACAACCTTGATACATGCTGGTCAGAAGTAGCTCTTTCTCAGAGACAGTGATCTGACCAAATAGCCCCAAATGACGCTTGTCATTTTATGCCCTTTACCCTGCTTTACTTTCCTTCTTAGCGTTTATTACCACCCAAAATATTATACAATTATTCATGTCTTTAACTATTACCTATCTCCCCTGGCTAGAATGTAAGCACCAAGAAATCAGGGGGCTTTACTTTTTAGTTCACTATTGTATTCCCAGAACCTACCATGGAGCCTAGAACAGAGTAAGTGCTTAATAAGCAATTGTTGAATGGAGGGACAGATAGAAAAATGGAATACATTTGATTTCTGAGGTATAGACCCTATTATTTAATAAAGGAGGCTTCACAAATAAATAGGATGAATGGATTAGTCAATAAAGTTTATAGAGAAAGCTGACTAGCCTTTTTTTTTAAAAATGAATATAGATACTTGTCACCATCATACAACTAACTAAATATGGATTAAAAATGTGGATAATTTAGAGAAAATAATATTTTTATAAAAACTAAAAATATAGCTGAATTTTCTTCTGATTTTTCATTGGGAAAGAACTTCCTAATCTAAAAACAGTGGAAAAATAGCAAATGAAAAGTTCACTACATTTGAATTCATAAACTTAACTTCTTTAGGATATTTATTGCATTAAGCATTATTTATTTGTTTTTGCATTCCTCAGGGAAATGCAAATTATAATCACAATGAAATACCACTACACATCTATTACAATGGCTGAAAAACAGAACCCCAAAACAGGGAATTCCCTGGAAGTCCAGTGGTTAGGATTCCGCGTTCTCACTGCGAGGACCTGGGTTCGATCCCTGATTGGGGAACTAAGATTCTGCAAGCCTCGGGGCACAGCCAAAAAAAAAAACCAAAACAAACCCAAAACAAAACTGGCAATACTGAGGACCAGCGAAGATGTGGAGCAAAGGAAATTTTCATGAAGTTTTGGTCGGAATATAAAATGGTAGATCCATTCTGGATCTAGTTTGGTGGTTTTCTTATAAAGTTAAATATTCACTCACCTTATAGCCCAGTGATACCACTGTGAGGTATTTACCTGAGAGAAATGAAAATTTACGTTCAAACACTTGTATGTGAGTGTTTATAGTGGCTATATTCATTGTTGACAAAAACTGAAAATAACCCAAATGTCCTTCAACTGGTATTTGGATAAACAAAATATGGGATTCCATACATATTACTCAGCAATAAAAAAGAACAAGGTATTGACATATACAATAACATGGATGAATGTCTCAAATGCCTTATACTAATTGAAAGAAGCCAGACTTAAAAGGCTATATTCTATATGATTTCTTTATATGACATTCTGGAAAAGGCAAAACTATAGAGACAGAAAAGAGATGGGTAGTTGCCAGGGGCTAGAGGCAGCAGAAGAGAGGAGAAGGGTTGACTACAGAAAGACATGGGGAAGTTTTTTGGAGGTGATGGAAATATTCTATAAATTGAATGTGATGCTGGTTACCCAACTGTATGTGTTTGTAAAAATCCATAGAAATTTATACTAAAAGGGTGAATTTTACTACATGTAAAATATATCACAATAAACCTGACTTTAAAAAAAAAAAGAGAAATTTAGAAGGTAATCAAACTGGAAAATGTTTTCTAAAAAGCATGACAAAGACTTCGTTATAAAGCAGAAAGTAACACACCGTTGTAAAGCAATTATACTCCAATAAAGATGTTAAAAAAAAAAAGCGTGACAAAGTATGCATATTGTTAATAGATAAACAGTACGTAAAATTGATGACAAACACTAGTTGCTAAATAACAAAGGAAAAAAGTGTTCATTCTAACTAGTAATCAACTAATTGAAATTAAAGCACATTGACATATGATTTCCCACATTTATTCTCTTCCTCCACTGCCTTTTTTTAAGGTTAATACAGAATATGGGTAACAGTGTGGAGGAATATATATGCTCACACAATTTCAGTGAGAGTGTAAATTGCTTCATATCTTCCTGGGAAGTAGTCTGGAAGATCGATATCAAGAGATGAAGAAGAGTTCATAATTTTTATTACAGTAATTTTACCTCTAAGAATCTGTCCTAAGGAAATAAACCAAGGTGTGAGAATAGTTTTGTGTATAAAGATGATTGGCACAAATTATTTACAGCAGCAAAAAGTTTGGAACAACCTAAGTGTCTATTTTAAGGTAATGTTCAAAATAATTATAGTTTATTCATATGAAGAAATAGTATAAGGTAGCCATTGAGAATGATGTTTTTGAAGAATTTTTAACAGAAAAAGTGCTTATGAAATAATGTTAAGAATATAGAATAGTATAAAAAGTATAATCTCAACTGTGTAAAAGTATTCATACATAAAAAAGTTCAAGAAGTCAGTTTGCTAACATGTTGACCATAGTTATCTGGGGTAACTGACTTTATTTTCTTTCTTATTGGCTTCTGTTTTTTTCTTAAAAATATCCCCAAAAAATGTTCTTGTGAAAGAAGCATTCTAATGCTAAGGGGACTCAGCAGACATCCCTGACCTTGGGTTCCAGACCACTGGTGTTACTGTTCCACAGAAGCTTGAAAATTTACTGTTTGTAGGTTTTGCCTCCAAAAACCATAAACCATAATATTTTGAAATAAAATATAGGGACTTCCCTGGTGATGCAGTGGCTAAGAATCTGCCTGCTAATGCAGGGGACACGGGTTCGATCTCTGGTCTGGGAAGATCCCACGTGCTGCAGAGCAGCTAAGCCCGTGTACCACAACTACTGAGCCTGTGCTCTAGAGCCCACGAGCCACAACTACTGAAGCCCGCGCACCTAGAGAGCCCGTGCTCCACAACAAGAGAAGCCACCGCAATGAGAAGTTGCAACTAGAAAAAGCCCGTGTGCATCAATGAAGACCCAATGCGGCCAACAATAAATAAAAAATAAATAAATTTATTTGAAAAAAAGAAATAAAATACAATAATGTTTGGGCTATATTAGATGTTTTCTTAGAAATTAAATTATGGCTATTTATACTTCTGTAGTTAGAGTTCAAACTTTTATTTTATTTTTTGGCCACACTGCGAGGCTTGTGGGATCTTAGGTCCCTGACCAGGGATCGAACCCGGGCACTCGGCAGTGAGAGTGCAGAGTCCTAACCACTGGACCACTGGGGAATTCCCAGAGTTCAAATTTTTAAATATGAGATTCAAGACTCTCTAAGACCTCACTGTCCATTATGGTAGCTGCTAGTCACACATGACTAGTGAGCACTTGAACTGTGGCCAGAATCAACTGAGAGGTTCTGAAGGCTTCAAATGAGGTCTTCAGAACACCACATTTTGAAGACTTCAAATGAAGAGAAGAATATAAAATATATCATTAATAATTTTTTGTGTTGATA
This sequence comes from Stenella coeruleoalba, assembly GCF_951394435.1. Lineage (NCBI taxonomy): Eukaryota > Metazoa > Chordata > Mammalia > Artiodactyla > Delphinidae > Stenella > Stenella coeruleoalba. Next base: position 37,166,696 of record NC_137150.1, on the reverse strand, counting down.
CACGTTGAAATGTCATGCTGTATATGTAGGTTAAATAAAATGTATTATTAAAATTAATTTCACCTATTTCTTTTTACTTTTTCAATGTGGTTACCAGAAAATGTTAAGTTATATATATAGCTTGCATTATATGTCTATTGGGAAGAGCCGTTTTAAAATCTGTTCTCAATCTAACCTTTGAGCGTCATTTTCTCCCTCATGTTTGCACAGGAATAAACGATATAGACCCTCTTCTTCATTCCCATAAGATAAAATGCTATTAGTTGGACACTTTTTTGCTGCTGTTGCCTCAGGCTGCAGTGCCTTTCTCCATCTTAATTCATGTTTAAATCCTATTCATCATTAGGCCCAACTAAAATGCTGCCATATCAATGAGGCTTTCTGCATTAAATAGGGATCCTATTCAGCTGCATGCAATAGAAACCAGTTAGATACCTCTATCAAGTAGGTGTTTCTCTTTCTCTTGTGTCCAGAGGTGAGCAGTTCAGGACTTGTGCAGCAGCTCCGTGATACCATCAACCTTCAGGTGCTTTCTGCCTTTTTATTTTACCATAACCTTGGCATGGGGCTTTTCTATTCATAGTCACTTTATAGTCACAAGATGGCTGCTCCACCTCCAGCCATAAATCTGCATTCCAGGTAGGGAGAAGAAAAAGAAAAGTAAAAAAGAGGAAGGGAGACATCTATAATAGGAAAGCAGACTTTTCCAGAAATCTTCAGTGGACTTTCACTTGTTTCTCATTGGCCTGTATTATGTCAAACAAAGATCCCAGTTTGCAAGAGAGAGAGGAATTACAGTTCTTTTGGTTTTTCCTGTTGTTGCTGCCCTTGTTGTTGGCTTTGGTTTTGATTTATTTTTTTTTTTTGCTGGACACATTGCTGCAAGGACATATTAGTAAAGAAAAGGGGATTCTAGTAGTGCCTGCCCACATCTTTGATTTTAGTGGTCAAAATTTATTTCCCTGGATACACACTGAAATTTTTTTCTATTTTTGCTTCCCCCTTCCTGAGGGATTTTGTTTCGCCCATAAACAGTTTTCCTTCAGGCAAAGAACGCAATCATTTATCACATTTTTGATTTTCTTAATTACCTTCACATTCTAGTCTTGCCTCTGGGGCCTTTTTATTCGTTGTGCACGATGCCTGGAGTCTAAGAGCTTTTCAGGGGTCTGAATATTTTAAACCTGAAAAAAATGTATTGGCTTCTAAATGCACAAAGAAAACAGTGATATCAAAACTCATTAAATATTTAGTTAAGTGTCTCTGAACTATATAGTTATGTTCATACATTAATTGTTAAATTTAGTATTCACAAAAATGTTATTATGCTTGAAATATATTTGCAGATTATGGTGTCACTTTCCTGAGTATGCATACTGATTACACAGAAATCATAGCCAACCAGCAATGAAATGATTTACTCCAAGCTTTAGAGGACATTACAGTAAACTCTCCACACCCTTTCCAGCCAGATGATCAATCCAAGCCCTTCACAGGACCTGTACTTCTGAGTGAGTGATTAAGTTGGGAATGGAGAGGTCTAAGCCCTTTGGGCCAATGAAATATGAGTAGAAGGGTACTGGCCTTCTCTCCCCACTTCTGGTTGTGAATAAGGAAGGATTTTGCCCTATTGCTGTGGACAGCCATCTATCTGGGAACCATAAAGAGACCTAGGCTTAAGACAAAGCCCACACTTGTGGTGTGCGGAACAAAGAAACAGAAAAAGATGTGGGCCCTTGAAAACATGGTGACTCCACTAAATCAACGGCCCTGAAGTCTCTGACTGTCCTCTGGACTTCCAGGGGTGTGTGCTAGTGAAGCTCAGTGTTCTCTTCAATACCAATCTCATTTAAAATAAATGACAGATTTAGGTTTAGGAATCATGCAGATCTCGGAATCTCACCCCTTAGTTTATTGGAAGGACACTGAGGCTCATGGATTCAAATCATTTACTCAGCGTTTGCTGCATTCGTTTGCTAGGGCTGCCATAATAGAACACCACGGACTCGATGGCTTAAACAACAGAAACTTATCACAGTTCTGGAGGCTGGAAGTCCAAAATCAAGGTGTGGGCAAGTTTGGTTTCTTTTGAAGCCTCTCTCCTTGGCTTGCAGACAACCAGCTTGTTGCTGTGGCCTCATGTGGCCTTTCCTCTGCTCAAACTCCTCTGAGGTCTCTCTGTGTGTCCACAGAGAGGCACCCACCCGCAAAGCCTCATTTTAACATAATCACCTCTTTAATGTCCCTATATCCAAATACAGTTGCAGGTACTAGGGGTTAGGGCTTCAACATGTGAACAGGCACAGGGGGGTGAATAATTCAGTCCATAATGGTTGCGCAGAACTTTCTTTACACAATGCCAGATGTCAGACTAGGATCCATGCTCCCTGACTCCTAGGTGTGTTTTCTTACCACGGTGAAAGGAATATCGAATTTCTGTGTAATATCTGTATGGATTATGATGAAAATTGTTAGAAGGAATCAGAGTAGCATTTAGAAAAGGGTGGAGGTGAGATTTAGCAGGAATGTGGAGGCTCCAAAAAGCCGGTCTGACCTGCCAGCTTGAGAACCCAATTATACAGAGAGGGCATCTTGATTTTATGATCCAGAAAAATGGAACATTTCCACACTATCTAATAATAGAGAATTGACTGGCATATCCATCCACTTGCAGCCTTAAAAATTATGAAGTAGATATAGGTATTTCTTATCATGGAAATATAAGCATGATGCAATTTTTAAAAAATTTACAAAGATCACACAACTATATGGTATGTTCTGCTTTTAAAACATACATATATGTACCCATGTAACTACTGGAATATACACATTAGTGTATCAGTATTAGTACTGGATACTTGGATTATGGAAAAACAATTTTTCTCTTTTGATTTTTTTTTCTGAAAAAATTTAAATAAATCTGGAAAGTTTGTATATTGACTACTGAGAAAGGTCTCCATATCTACAGGTCACATGTGGGGACTTTTTTTTTGGCTGATTAAGCTGGCAGCAATGAGCAGCAAAGCAGATAAACTCTGGGTACAAGAAACTGCAAACCAGATGCTTTCCCAAGAGCTCTCTCCATTTGACACAGAATTCTTATTTCAAGAGGAATCATTTCTGCTTTTTCTTAGGGGCTTGGCACCCTGCCTTCCCTCTCTGTAAAGGAGGGAAAATGCCTTTTATTTTGTACTTCCTTCTTTTCCAGTTGCTGTGGGAAGCAAAGTCCATCCTCCTTTGGAGGCAGAGGCCAGGAGCTGCATAAGCATGGAGAGCCGCGCTCTGGAACTGACGCCTGCGTGGTGCGCAGCTAAGACATCCACGTGTGGAGCCTGCAGAACTAACGAGTACACGCACGCCTGGCCCGGTTGGCTCCCTCTTCCACATGCCAGTGAAGTGTTAGACACCAGTAGCAAGCCATTGGGGTTGTTGGGCAATCTCTTTTCCTTGTCTGCTTCTCCACCCTGAGCGCATACCCTTGCCTCGGGCAATAGCCTTATAATTATCACGTGATCAGCACATGTGCATCACAGTATACTGAGTATTTCACGCATGCCATCCCTTCTGGAGAAGGAGCAGTGAAGAGGCTGGGAGCGCAGACTTTTAGGCACCTGACAGGGACAGGCATTAGAGAAGGGCCCTGTACTTGGCTTATGGTTTGAAGCTTTCTGGAATTATTTAATGACCATTTTCCCATAGCTTTTGCCTCCTGGAGTTTTCCTCTTGGCAAGCTGAGGCTAGAAAGCGAGTCATGACATGCCCAGTGTGGTGGAGGAGTGGTACCAGCGTGGATCTGAGGTTTCATCAGCCTTCCTGCTCCATCTCAGAACCTCTGTCCCTGAGTCACCAGCACTAGCCCTAGGAGAGGAGTGGCAGGGCGCTGGGAGGAGGTGACCCATGTGAGCATGAGTGTGAGTTGGAAACTGCATGGGAGAGCTGCTGGCTGTTGTGCATTATTTTACCTGCTGCTTTAGGATAAGCAGGAGCCCTCAGAAGTAAAAACATGTGGCTTTTTTTTTTCTTGGACCTTCGGAAACCCAGTGATAAAATAGAAGAGTAACCAATGAAACTCTCTCTGAAGCACTAATAAGCTTAATGCTAACTGCATTCCTGGAGGAAGATGCTATTTGATTCTCAGTGCCTTTAGTGTTGCCATTTTTGCTTACAAAGAAGTGAGATAAATGAAAGCGATGGCGCAGATTAAGTAAAGTCTTTTGTGGGAAAAGCCTGAGTTCTCATATGCTTTCAGTTATTTTAGTCTCTTGATCATATCAAATGATACTTAGCATCTTGTTTTCATAAGTGGACAATGTTATAGTTTATTTCTATTAGCAATTAGGAATTACAATGTAGATGCCAGATCAGTAGTATAGAAATTAAGTACAGATTCGCCCTAAGGCAACTTTACTTTTATTGGTCAACGACATGGTGAGTAGTAGAGAAAAGATTGTTTGAAATATAATTAAGTGAATGGAAGCCATTGCTGTATGATTCTAATGGATGTGGATTCTTTGTAGGAGAATATATCTGTCGTCATCTACAGTGAACATTTATTTAATTTCCAGTCTCCTAACTGGGGCTAGGAACTTCACAGAAGGAAGATCACGGAATCAACACAAAGTTGTTGAGTGCCAGCTCTGTCTAGGATACTGCTCTGATCACCTCCTATTCACCCCGTCATTGAAGGAGGGATTCCTCACACGAAGTAGTACAAGATGGCCAAACATACCACACCTGGCCCTGGACAGATGAGATGGACAGCAGGTTATTAGCCACATACACTCACAGCCTGTGGGAAGACATCACACACCACGTAGGGCCGCGTGGGGGTTGCTCTTGGGAGTTGAGTAAATAAGCAGGGGCGGGAGGAGGTAGGCTTTCTATTAACCAGAGGGTAGGGTGACCCCTGGTTCCGGCGGGAGGATGTGATTGGCTAGTTTGAACAACTTCATGGCTGACAGGGAACTAATATCCATCAGGTTGAGGACCGGGGGAATGAAGCTGGTGGGGTTAATAGGGGAACTACCCAAGTGGGGTGCCTTACCCACTGGGTGGGGGACATCTGGCAAAAGCAGGAGAACTTATGGTTAGGCTTCTGGGGCCCCGTGGGGCTCGAAGATGTCAAGGTAGCCCATGAAATTTTAGGCCTTACGCTATAGATACAAAAGAAGAATAAGACATGTTTCCTGACTGAAAAGAGCTTGAATTCTCCAGGCCGGGGTGGGAGCTGGGGATGGAGGTGTGGGAGTGTCACACTGTTGTAAATGCTTCTGTCGGTAAAAGCGCGGGAGGACTTCTGAGCATATCCAGGAAATACGGTACAGTGACTGCGACGGGTAGACTTCATAAAAAAACATGGAGCTTGGGACTTCCCCGGCGGTCCAGTGGTTAAGACTTCACCTTGCATTGCAGGGGGTGTGGGGTTCGATCCCTGGTCAGGGAGCTAAGATCCCACATGCCTCGTGGCCAAAAAACCCAAAAAAACATAAAACAGAGCAATATTGTAACAAATTCAATAAAGACTTTAAAAATGGTCCATATCAAAAAAAAAGAAAATATGGAGCTTGGCTAGAACGTCAAAGGTGGGTAAGATGCACAGTTAGTCGGGAGCCAAATCAGGAGTCATTTCAGAAGAGGAATGAGATTAAAAAGTTCTTGCTTATGTTTAAAGAACATTCAGTTCACGTATTTGACATATACTTACTCGGGGGCACAGACGGCACAGAGGATAGGGTAAGAAAGAAGCTCTAAGGACAGTGTGGGCCTTGCCTGTCAGGCTGTCTGGTCCGAGTTGGGCATGAACTAGGGGCAGTGGTGTCCCAGGAAGGCCAGAGCCTACCATTCCCTGAGGGCCTCAAATGTAGACTTTGGCTATAAGCTCCAATGAGGTAAAACAACCCCAGAAATACAGCAATGGGAAAAAAAGATGTTCAATTTGTAGCTGTAATTGTTGCAAATATTTAAAATATGCCACAATTTCAATACCTTTTTCAGCATTTATTTTATAATACACCAGGACCCTGAAAATAAATGGAAGTAAGCCTGGTGTCCCTCAACTTCAGAAAGGCCCTACCGGCCAGATGGCTCCTGGTGGCATCCAGCCCACCTTGGTCAGGGCCCATCTCTGCACTCCCTCCCCTGGGGTCCGTGCCAGGCATTCCCATCTCAGAGCCCCTGGAGAACTCTGGGCCTATTCTCTCCTGTGGAGCAGTGGGTACTTAATGCTCCAGCCAACTGAGCTACCCAGTGTGTACGGGCTGCCACAAGCAAAGACAGAAGCCTCTAAATTACTGAAGGGAGCACTGTGTTCTTCCCAGTACAGGGCAGTCGTTTTTGGGTTGTCCAGTACAAGTGTGTACCCTCTAAGATATTTATCAGAGACTCATTTCACCTCTTGTACTTGGCAGCCAAAGCACATTGATGCATGCTAACATGTCCTCCGGTTTGCTCTAATTTTATATCCTAAACACCCCCTGAGAGAAAAGATAAAGGGGTGTTCTTTGGCTCCAGGAAATTCAGTGGGACTTAACTTTCTTTTCCTGAATGAATGACTATGTGCTATGTATTATTTATTTGTGAAACACCAAACAGTTTAGCTGGGATGATATAAAGAAAAAGAAACCTTGCCATATCTTCAGGAATCAACAATGACAACAACGGAAAACTTCAAACATGAGAGAGAGAAGAGAAAACCTTTCATGGATAAAATTATCCCAGTTGGCAGCAATCAGGTCCAAAAGCTATAATACAAAATAGCTCCAATTCTCATGGCAAGAAATGAACTCGTTCCAGAATAAATGGCTGTATAGATGAGTCCAAAGAGTTCCAGCACAACCAAATTAATAGTTTGAGTTGGGGGAGGGGTGTGTGTGCGCAAACATCACATTAGCCATTCTGAGAACTGTTTGCAGATTTTAAAGACAACTGTAACTACTTTCATGATGACCCCATGGGTGATGATGTTCTCAGGTTTGGACATCAGGAAGTCTTTAAGTATGTACTAGATCAGTCAGAAGGAAGCCACGGTGACCCTAAACGCAATTATGAGTTCAGTTGACACCTCAGTAGGAAAACAAAGTATCCAAAGTCTGTTAAAGACTCACTAAAGCATATAATGTCCTGGAACAGGGAATCATTGTACTGTACATTCTTGCAGGAGGTGGAACATTTCAGATGTGTTCTTTCAGACGAGATTATTTGGGAAACGAGTGTCTAAGAATCGTAAGACTGAGATAAATGCCCACTTAAATCCTGAAGAAATTCTGATTTCGTCTTTGGATTGTGGTTTTCTTTGGAAGCCTGAGTTGCTTTTGAACCACAGTGCATACTTAAAACTGACCAGAGGGGCTTTCACATGAATCTTGGGGAGATATAAATGTGAGATTAGAGGATACTAGACTCTGAAGTAATGTGGGAATTGCTAAAACACTAGTTGAGGCCCTGGATCTATTAGTGTCTCTGCTCCCGACTGGCCTGGCGAGCTTTTGAGCCATTCCTCCTGACTCAGGAGGTACTATGGTTTCCTCTTTCTCTCTCACTCATAAAAATATATTATCTGGAAACTAAGGTAGCCATATGAAAGAGGAAAGAGTAATCACACAAACAAATGCACACAACTTCATTTTGAGAGTACCAGAAGGTTCATTTGTAAATTAGTACTTGTACATTACACATGCACAAGCACGCACACGTGCACACACACACACACACACACACAAATTCATTTTTAAAATTAGAGTATTACATTTGCAGAATGCATTTGTTTTAAACCCAAATATCTTATTTACTTAATGGCCTGTAAGTGGCTACTTTAGTGTGTCTGATGAAAAATACATGACCATACCTGAAAAAGCTTACGTCAGAAAAGAGCCCAGATTACTGACACAGCAGTATGCCCAATGTATACATATTTAAAGCACATAAACAGATAAACTTCAGTTTTTTTGTTAGAAATGTTCATTGAATAAGTAGAAAGAGCTCAAAACAAATATAAAAAAAGGACCTGCATTAAAAAATCATCTATGTTCAATTCAGTTATTCAAAAATGCTTATCTTTAAGTCAGCAGTATTTAATTTTAATTTGGAAAATGTCTTAAATTTTGACAGCATGCCTGAGTGAGAATGTGCAAATCATATACAATCCCCATGGAGATGACCCGGTGACCTTTGCATTTTATTTAGGTCAGTGTGGCCAGCAGGGCCTGCTTCTTCCTCCTCCATGCAAATGCTGTGAATAGAAGAAAACTGCAACCAGACAGGAGTGAGGAGTGGGGACGTAGGAGAAGCCCAGCAGGGCGGGGAGCCGGGAAAGCCTGCCCTGGGGAGCCCCAAGGCTTTCTGGGCCTGCAGTGGTGCAGGCACAGACAGACTGTTTAAACACTGTCCGCGTGCCTGGGTGGTGCGGTGGGTCCACGTGGATACCGCCTGCTCCCCCAGCCTCATGGGTGGACATGTGTATCACCCAACATGTGCTTGATGATTTCTACTCATCAAGGGAGTAGAAATACAATTCTAGTTTTCTCAGATGAGCACTATTTCCAGTTATCTCATCTCCCAGCTTTCTGCTTGGCCCCCACTCCGGGCCTCCCTCTGCCGAATGATGCTGGGTGAGATTTCAACACTCCCATCCGATCCCCTGGCTCCTTCATGAGGGCCCTGGGCTGACTACCTAAAGGGCGAACCCCTTAGCTTGACATCCAAGCCCCGCTGCAAGCTGGTCCCAGCCTTCAGCTCTGGCTGTGGATCCCCTCCATGCATCTGCAGCTGCACAGTCTTCTACAAACGTACTTTTCCTTTCCTTTTACTTTTTATTGAGGTATAATATGTATGAAGTTCATTCATCACAAGCGTATGGCCTTACGATTGTCACACACGTCTGCATCCATGGTTAACCACACCCAGACCAAGACGTAAAACATTCCCTCCACGCTAAGTTTCCTGGCCTATACACACCCCACCCATCACCCTGGGTTTTGCCTGTTTTTAAACTTTATATGAATAAAATGATACAACATGTATTACTTTTTGTCTGTCTTCTTTCAACATAAATGCTTGGGAAGTTCACCTGTGTTGTACAATATTTAGTTCATTTTGTCTTGCTGAGTAGTATTCCACGGCATGAGTACATCATAATTTATCCATTCTCCTGCTGCTTCATCATATTTCTCTTTTGGCACTTAGCATAGTGGAAGGTTTGAAGAATAAGGCTCACGGAGGCATAGCCACTGCCTGGGAGGTGGTTTCCTGAGGCCTCAGGGGGCCTCGTTCTAGTCTGAAGAGTCGGATGTGAGACCCTATTGTGAGATGACGCAGAGGGGCCCAGAGCAACTGCGTGCTCGGGACTCAGAAAGTCAGCACCCATTCATTTATTCAGAATGAGAAACGTGACCGTCATATACTCAGGTGAAGACATTTCATCTATTTTTAAATGGTTCTGTAATATTTATGTAGCCTTTCTTCCAAGGAACTATGAATACATTTAAATAATGAGTCGCTGCAACATCCTGGGAAATAGACTGTTGGAATTTACAAATGAAGAATTTGGGACAAACGGAATGACTAAGGCTACCCAAGGCAAATTAAGGAAAAAAAACAAGGAAAAAGCATCAGCTTCAACCATACCTCTGCTTCGGTTTTCCTCAGTCCCAGCAGGTGGGGCCGTCAAGTGGTTAAGGCTTCAGGCTCTGGGCAGAGGGTGTGGATTCAAATGTGTGCTCTGCTCCCACTTCTGTGACCTTGGGCAAGTTACACCGCTTCTCCATGCCTTAGCTATGCCACCTAGAAGAATGGGATGATAATAGGAGTTCAATGAGCTGACAGACAGAGGCAGAGTGATTTGAACAATGCTGGAATGTAGCAAGCAATTTAAAAATGCCAGCTATTATTATTGTCTTGGTTTCCATAAATTGTCACTTTCCTCATTCTCAGAAAATTGGATCACATTTAGGCATTACTAACTACTAAGGCCTCAGCTTGAAGTCATGATGATCAAACCATCATTTTTAAATTCCCGAGGGACAGGCAGTTCTAGAGAAGAATCAGTGTCCGCGATACTCAACAGGTTCTTTTGATGGCAACTAGAAGGAGATTAGGAAAAAAAGACCCAGCATTCGTCAGAGCATCCCAAGGTGATTAGAATGTTTTAAATAACTATATTGTGTTAGGGAAACTGGTTTATATATCGTTTCTCTTTCTGTTTTTTCAAATACTGTTCTAGAAAGGCAGGGAATCTGAAGCATTATTAAAGCTGAGGGCTTTTCTGGGATTTGCTAAGGAAAGTTCACAATTCAGGGCTACTAATTAAAATTAATTCTACTTATTGTGCATAACTTAGGTCCTAATGAGGTGAGAAACTGCAGTAAAATAATTAAAGAATGAAAATATCTTCTCTGAATAAAAACAAAACCAGGGAGGCTTTATATTCTCAATTCTACCTTGTTTCTCTTCAGCCGAATTTGGATAAAAAGAAGGCAGCTCTGAGAACAGGGAGATGGAAAATCAAAACAAAATCTTTCATGTAATTAGTTTATACAATCCAGGTAGGGCAAATAGAGCACCTGTGAATGGTAGAGAATGAAGTCTTTGCAGGCATTGAAAGGTAAGCCACTCAGGGACTTTTAGCTCAAGACCAGTCCAAAAGTAAAAGTGCCCAGGAAAGGATCTGATTCCAAGCCAGAATGACGTGAATGTGACAATTAAGCTTGAGTGTCAGAAGAACCCAATTACATTTTGATACACATATCGTCCAAAGGTTACTCTTAAAGAATAACTTGTATTGACGAATGTGTTCAAGTTTCACACTTATAATGAGAATATTTTTGGATAGACAGCAAGAGTAACAAAGAAAGAGAAATACTGAGAGAGAGAGAGTGGGGGGGAGAGAGGGGGAGGGAAGGGGGGAGAGAGGGAGAGAGAGAGGGAGAGAGGGAGAGAGAGAGGGAGAGGGAGAGGGAGAGAGGGAGAGAGAGAGAGAGAGAGAGAGAGAGAGGGAGAGGGAGAGGGAGAGGGAGGGAGAGAGAGAGATGCAGGAAGTCAATATCTCCATGTGTTGGATCTTCAAAAACATGAAAGGCCCATTGGGACTTCCTGGAAAAGGCAAATCCCAGGTTGCCAGTTCTTGGTAAGATTTGCGTTACATACAGTGAGTGGGTGGGGCATTGGGTCTCCTGGAACTGAGATCACAATCTGGGGACCCTTGACTGAAATCTGCCTTTTGATGAAATCTGCCATTTTTGATGATCTACACTGGGTTTAAAAATATTTTTGAACCCTAACTCTCACAAAAGAAGATGTCACATTTTTTTAAAATCCCAATTTCTGGCTTCTCTCACAAACCCTGAGGTTCCGGCAACACTGGACCAGTGTTCCGGCCCACCAACAGCTGGCAGTCGCTGAGTGGCGTCTCCCACTCACCTTTTAGCTGCCAGGCCCTGGAGGATTTTGAGATTTCACCCTTACCCAGGGTATTTATGTTGGTGGAGGGGTCTTAGGGGTGAAGAACAGTAGGACCTCTGGAAAATCTTTCTTGAGGCAAAATATATCTGTTTGAAAGCAAACAGATGGGAGTATTGTGGGATCTCTTTGGGAACCCTAATGGACTGGTCTTTGCTCTACCTGTAAGACGGCACCAACAACCTCTCGGGCCGCTATCAGGGTATAAATATTTGGATAACCACCTCCAGACTGAACTTCTCCAGGCCAGGGGACTCATTCTCCTTCATCATTCACATCCCCAGTTTAGCACAGTGCATGGCACAAAGTTGGTGTTTAATAAATATTTATGGAATGAGTAAAAGATCAGATGACTTAATGTTCTCCACCCTCTAAATTGAGTACAAGAAGGTATTTGCTTTTTTTAAAAAAATAAAAGTAGTTCAGTTCTCTGGGTGTCATCTCTTTCTACCGTATACTGTACATCCATTCTATGGACCGTTATGACCCTCAGGAAGTTCACCTCCTGCTAACCCGCAAACTAGACAGGGAAATTACTGGGCCACCTCTAGACTCCCTTCCAGCACTTTAAATGAGCCTCCCAGGAAATGAGCCAAGAGTATACCAACTGATGACCAGCTGCTCTACAGGGAGGAACACAGGGGATTTGTTGCTTGTGTATTTGAGCAATATAGCATTTAAATCAGGGCGCACCCAGTCTCCACAAACTCAGTGAATAATTCTGTGTCAGCCAGCTGCTTTTGCTTTGTTAAAAGGAAGCTGTTTGTCAGTGTTCCAACGTCCTTGGCCAGAGTTTCCCCAGGATAATGATGAGCAAATGTTGGCTGTTTATATATCCTGCTTATAAATCAGGAATTCCAAACTCAGAAGCCTACAGGGCCAGGCAGGTAGTAGACATGAGTGAAAGTTGCTGGTACAGTCAAGAGGGACGGCCATTCCACCCCTACAAGTAGCTAAAGCTAATGCAGAAATCTGGGTCCAGTGTTGCTAGGCCTTCTGATTTTTCTAAGTGAAGCCGGGCATCTGACTTATACAGACAGTAAACAACACAACAAAAAAAGGCCCAATTGAGCAGGCCAGGTTGAGCCCTAAACCCTCAGGTTTTTGAAATCTCTTGAAATCTTGGCTGTTTAGCCACGTAGGGGGTAAATTTCGCTGGTGAAGTCTTTTATAATAAGGAAGACACCTAAGGCACCTTGGTGGTCTGTGCAGAGCAATAGAAAATCTCCTCCCCACCAGCTACAAGGCGCCCTAGGATCCTCTGAAAGGAAACCTAGCTTTTACTTTTTTCTTGGATTTATTTTTAATGAGGCATTTTGGAATCTTTACGAAAAAAGAACCACATAAATGTGAAGTAGTTAACTCACAGAACACCCATGTGGGAATGAATTAGTACTATCAGCCAGAGACAACAGCACAACTCTACCAGAAGCTGAAACTGTCATGTGTATCTGTACGTGTATGTGTGTGTCCATGTGTGTGTATTTTTTTTTTACCATAGGTGGTTAATATTTATTTTAAGAATGCTTTTTTATTCCAAATCAGGTTTTAGTCGTTATTTTCCTTCATCAAATAACCATGGGACAGAAATGCGTCCCTTGCCCAGAGCTGTTTTGTTTTGAATGTGGGGAAGGAAATGGGAAAACTTTTCAGGCTTTGATCCCTGGACCAGATTACTTTCTGACTCACAATGAGGCCAGAGAAAGGACATGTGAATAGAACAGACACTGAAAACCTTCACTGGCCAAAGCCATGGCAGTGGTGCGGGCTCCTGTAGCTTGATTTCTTCTGTTTGATATTAATAATGAAAATAAAGACAATGATACTATCATTTCCATTCTGCCTGTGTGTCTTACTTTGTGGGGGAAGAAAATGTTGTGACTAAAAGCCAAGCCAATTCTGCTTTTTCAATGTTCATTTGTAAATTGGAGACATTAATCACTACCTTGTAGGATTTTTGTGAGCATTGATAAGTTTAACATTTATCGACCACCTAGAAGAGTACCCAGTACCTAGTAGAACTGAAAAGACAGCAGGTAGTAGTACTGCTATTATCAATACTTTACACTTTCATTTATGCTTTATGACCTTGCTGCTCTGAGTGTGGCCTGGGATCAGCAGGGTCAGCACTCTTTGGGTGCTTGTTGGAAATATAGGATCTCAGTTCCTTCCCCAGACTTACTGGCTTAGCCTGTTCGGGCTGCTATAACAATTTAGCACAGACGGGTGGCTTAAACAACAAATACTTATTTCTTACAGTTCTGGAGGCCGCCAGTCAGAGAGCAGCGTGCCAGCTTGGTCAGGTTCTGGGTGCGTGCCCTCTTCCTTGTTTGCAGAGGGCGGTCTCCTTGCTGTGTCCTCACATGGTGGGAAGAGAGTGAGCTAGCTTTCTGGCCTCTTCTTATAAGAGCGCTAATCCCATCCATGAGCACTCCACCCTCACGACTTAATTACCTCTTAAAAGGCCTCACCTCCAAATGCCTGGGGATTAGATTTCAACATATGAGTTTTGGGAGATGCAAACGTTCAGTCCATAACACCTATTTGAATCAAAATCTGAATTTTAGGAAGATTGCAGGTGATCCATGTTCCCAGTCAAGCTGGAGAAAGCTTAGCTTTATAAAGTGTACTTGGTACATTTTATATTTTAAATATCCTTAAATAGTGTCCTTAAACTTGAATTCTTTTGTACCATCTACACCATGCTTGCTGTCTGTTTCATCTTCACCACTGTTAATACACATTTTGAATAGTCCTAATTTTTTTTTTTTTTTTTTTGCGGTACGCGGGCCTCTCACTGTTGTGGCCTCTCCCGCCGCAGAGCACAGGCTCCGGACACGCAGGCTCAGCGGCCATGGCTCACGGGCCCAGCTGCTCCACGGCATGTGGGATCTTCCCGGACCGGAGCACGAACCTGTGTCCCCTGCATCGGCAGGCGAACTCTCAACCACTGCGCTACCAGGGAAGCCCAATAGTCCTAATTTTTTAAAAAAGACTTTAACTTGCTCCTGAACAATGATATAAAAGGTTTTGTATCCTAGTTATATTTATTTCTAATATAGATTGAGATAAATAATTAGCTATTAAGCAAAAAAATGTCCTCATGCACCAGTAAAACCATCCTGGGTATCCCCATGGCAGAGGTCCCCAACACCTGGGCCGGGGCCTGGTACCGGTCCGCGGTCCGTTAGGAGCCAGGTCGCACAGCTGGAGGTGAGCAGCAGGCCAGCGAGCGAAGCTTCATCTGCCGCTCCCCAGCCCTCCCCACTGCTCCCCAGAGCTTGCCTTACCATCTCCCCCTCCCTCATCTGTGGAAAAACTGTCTTCCATGAAACCTGTCCCTGGTGCCAAAAAGGTTGGGGACCACTGCCCTATGGCACACACACAACATCTTTTAGGCAACATTCTCCCAGGAGGTCTCACTATTTGTAAGAAGGTTGTGCTCAGTGATTTAATAAAGTGAAGGGTTTTTTTTTTTCTGATCCGAATAATCACTCCCTGGTTTTTCTATTTCATCAATTCAAACTGAGGCTGCATGGTGTGACAGAAAAGATTTTACTTTCTATCACGTATCTGGACCAGATTTCTTCCTCTCTTTTTTCTTAACTTCCACTGGTATCTATTCAGCAACCACTACATGCCAGGCTTGTGCTTGGTATGAAAGACAAAGTTGAGGAAGACAGTATTCCTTCCCTAGAGTCCTACCATCTGGTAGTTGTGATAAGTGTAGTAGAAAATGACGAAGATTATGGTAAAGCAATGCTCAGGACATCATGGAGGCACAGAGCAGAGCACCTGACCCACCCGTGGGGTCTGAGCAAAGTTTCCTGGCAAGAAGTAGAGTCTTAGCTCAAACCCAAAAGATTGGCAAGGGGCAGAGGGGAGAGCATGCTTAAAAAGGTATATATCATGGGCAAAGCTGCAGACCAAGAAACAATAAGGCAAATCTCCCAGAGTCTCGGTTTCTTCATTTGTGGTGTGAAATAGGAAGGATACTTACCTCATTAGGTCACTTAGAACAAAAACACTAAGGTATGTGTTTATCTGTGAGAATTATCTGTCTGCATTTTCAGAGATATATATATAGAGAGAGAGGGGAGCAGTGCCAAGTAATAGCTACCATTCCACTCCTAGCTATATACACAAAGGAAATGAAAATATATGTCCACATAGAAATTTGTCCACAAGTATTCATATCATTATTCATATTAGCCAAAAAGTGGAAACAACCCAAATGCCCATCAACTGATGAATGGGTAAATAAAATATGAGATATCTATACAAGGCAATATTATTTGGCAATAAAAAGAAATGAAGTACTGATACCTGCTGCAACAGGTATAAACCTTAAAACATTATACCGAGAGAAAGAAGCCAGAAACAAAAGGTCACATATTACACAATTCCATTTACATGCGACGTCCAGAATAGGCAATGTATATTCAATAGATTCTTATAAATCTATAAGGACAGAAAGTAGACTACTGGTTGCCTACGGCTGGAGGTAGGGTAAGGGTGGTGAGTGCTCGCTAATGCGGACTGGGTTTCTTTCTGGGTAGAAATGCTCTAGGATTGATCATGATGATGGTCATACAACTCTCTGAATATACTAAAAACCACTGAACTGTACACTTTAAATGTTTGAATTGTAGTATGTGAATTATCTTAATAAAGCTATTTTTTAAAGTAATTGCTAAAACCCTCAAAGCATAATCTAAGCACAGTTCTAAGTGTTGTATACTGTATATGTTAACTATTTAATTCTTACCTTACCCAATGAGATAGGTACCATGATGGTCCCCAGCAGAGACTGCCCAGGAACACACAGCCAGTAAGTGGAAGAGCTGTGATAGGAACCCAGGATGACTGGCTCTGGCAGATACACGCTTAACTTCCACTCTACACTCTCCCAGCTTGGGAGCCATCAAAAGAGTTCGTTTTAGATTCACATACACCTGGGTTCTGATCTCGCTTACCAGCCAAGCGATCATGGGCAAATGACTGAAGTCAGTTCTCTTATATGTTAAATGGAGATATTAATAGTGCATATCTCATAGGGACTATCTGTAGTAAGCCATTATTAATCGTGAGGCCCCTCTTTTATGAGGTATTGTCACTGGTTTAAGAACTGAAAAGCACCCACAAATCGAAGCAGCAGGCAGCCTAATGTCATGGAGACTTGGAGAGTCGGCTTATTATTTCTGCAAGTACAAGATTTTCCACATAGAAGTGGCCTGGTAAACTAGTGGTCTGACACCCTACCTTTTACATAATATAACTTCAAATTAAAGGTTTAAATGACAATAAAAATATTTGCCACATGCACGAAGCATTTGAAATGTTGAGGATTTGTTTTTTTATTGCACGAAAATAAGCAGAAGTGTGAGATGGAAAGAAATGTGTCACTTGCCCAGCACTGGCCTGAAAGGGCAGAGTGACCTTACACGAGAAGAAAAACTCCAGTAATTTCCAAACTAATCTAATTTTAAATTTCTGGATTTTTCATTTCATCTTGTGGAGATGTACTTATTCTTGGAAAGAAAAATAAAACCCCAAGGACATGAGTGATAAATGAAGTTATAGAAGTTTTGCTGGCAAACTCACACTGCCCAGTGCTACAGAGCTCATTTGCAAGGCAGGGAAGCCAATCAAAGTCCAGTGCAGTTCTCTCAGTGCCCAGAATGTTCCTTTGAGCACAGTTTGTGTCCAGAATTTTTTTTTATTCAGGAAGGAGCACAGTTTGCTATGGTGTGATTCAGTCTCTTCTTTCATCTCCTACAACTTTCCTTCTAACACTCAAGGAACCAGCTCCCCCCCGCAGATTTCCACCCTGTGGAAAATGCACCACCGGCCATTCAGCTGTTCAGATCATCGGTGATTCCTCCTTTTCTCTCCCACATCCAGCCTATGGGTACATTTGGCAGGCCTCCTCCAAAATATGTCTTGAATCTTTTCACTTCTAACTTCTTTGCCACTGCTAGTCTCAGCTACCTACCTCTCCTTCCCAGACTACATAATTGGCTTTTAAAAGTGCCCTCTGTCTCCACTGGGCTCCCTGGAGTCAGCCCTCCACAGAACAACCAGAGAGAGAGTTTATTTTTTATTTTTTTGGCCACACCCCACAGCTTGCGGGATCTGTGTTCCCCGATCAGGGATTGAACCCACACCCTCAGCAGTGAAAGCTCGGAGTCCTAACCACTGGAGCGCCAGGGAATTCCCCAGAGAGATATTTTAAAAGCTACTCATTGGGTCAATCTCCTGCTTTAAACCTATCAAAAGTCAAAATCCAAATAGACGGTTGGAATATGAAAAGGTGTTTGACATCATTAACCATCGGGGAAAGTAAAATTAAAGCTACAATGAGAGATTACTGCACACCTGCCAGAATGGCTACAATTTTAAAACTTAAAAAGATTGACAATACCAAGTATTGCTGAGAATATAGAGGAACTAGGACTCTAGACACTGCTAGTGGAAGGGAATACGTAATGAGTTCGGAAAATTGTTTGGTGATAGCTAAGAAAGCTAAACATATGCTTACCCCATGACCTGGCAATTCCACTCCTGGGTATGTATATATATACACCCAGGATAAATGAGTGCCTATGTCCACTATAAGATGTTCAAGAATATTTATAGAGGCTTTATCTATAATAGACAAAAATTGGCAACAATCTAAATGTCCATCAACAGTACAATAGATAAACTATTATGTATTTATATAACAAAGTATAACAAGTAATAGAAAAGAATAGACTCCTGGGACTTCCCTGACGATCCAGTGGTTAGGACTCCATGCTTCCACTGCAGGGCGCGTGGGTTCCATCCCTGGTCAGGAACTAAGACCCCACAAGCTGCACCGTGCAGCCAAAAAAATAAAAGAAGAGTAGACTCCTGGCACAGGCAACAACAAAGATGAATCTCTCAAACAGACAGATGAAGACAGACAAAAGTTTGTACTGTATGATTCGATTTATAAGTTCAAGAACAAGAAAAACTAATCTGTAGTGATAGAAGGCCAGCTGGTGGTTACTTGGTCTTTACCTTTGCTGGGGACTGGGGTGGAGGGACGGCTAGACAGAGAAGTGGCATGAGGGAAGCATCTGAGGTTTGGAAATGTTCTGTATCTCGAACTGGGGGGGTTGTTTCCTGAGTCGTGTGCGTGTTGTCATCAAGTGGTGCACTTTCTGTGCACCTTACAGTGTATGTTTTACTTCAGTTTAAAAGAGTCAACAGCACACTAATGCACTTAGGATGGAAGCTACACGTGATGTCACGGTCTGGCTCCCACCCTCTTTTCCTCACCTCATACTTCATTCCCCTTGTTCTTTATGCTTTCCCACACCAGCCTTCTCGTTTTCCCTCAAACATGCTGCTTCCTACCCATTACTCCATTTTATTTTCTTTGAAGCCTCTGCCACCATTTGAAATTATTTTATTTGACTACTCATTTCCTGCCTTCCTCTGGAGTACCTGCTACATGAGGGTGGGGTCCTTGTCTATTTTATTCACTCTCTATCCCCAGCGCCTACAATAGGGCAATTGTTGGACTCAGATATTTGTGGTATGGATTCATGACATGATCTTCAAATATGAGTAGAAAGTTACACTTCTGAGTGTTTACAATATCTTGATATTCTTTTTTTAAAATTTAGTTTATTTATTTATTTTTGGCTGCATTGGGTCTTCGTTGCTGCACGCGGGCTTTCTCTAGTTGTGGTGAGCAGGAGTTACTCTTCATTGCGGTGAGTGGACTTCTCATTGTGGTGGCTTCTCTTGTTGCGGAGCACGGGCTCTAGGTGCGTGGGCTTCAGTAGTTGTGGCACGCAGGCTCAGTAGTTGTGGCGCATGGGCTTAGTTGCTCCACGGCATGTGGGATCTTCCCGGACCAGAGATAGAACCCGTGTCCCCTGCATTGGCAGGCGGATTCTTAACCACTGCGCCACCAGGGAAGCCCTATCTTGATATTCTTAACAACATCTCAGCTACTGTGGCCATTTCGTAAATATCCTGTATGACAAATGTATGCATTCATTGCCTCTATAAATATTAATACATTTTTAAGAGTTATTACTTGATGGCTTCTATTTCCTCTGAAGTAGGAGGCAAAGTCATATGCTGAAAAAGAGAAAGGCAAGAGTGGGTGAGGGAGCTTGAGACACTGCAGTGGTTTTATGTTCTTTATGCTCAGAGCACATGTTCCTGGGTGCATGAGCACCTGCCTGCCTCTCCCAGGATGAAGGCCTGCAGGATGGTGCAGTGGTGAGGTAGGGAGGGGGGGAGCTGTGGGTCTTCATACAATATGGTTGAAACAGGAAGTCAAGGATGCAGGTGAAAGGCTGTGAGTCAGGAGGAACTAGGAGAAAGGAAGAGATCCATCCCATGGCTGTTGTAACATCTAGATCAAGATGGTAGAGTGATCACACAGAGAAACTTCTTTCTTCTTTCCAAGCTCAGATAAAAACATTTTGAGAAATCTAGACAATGATAACATGGAACTTTGGGGAAAGTGGTGAGTCAGGAGGGAAGTTACACTGTTCTAATGTCTTGTTCAGGAGGAGGCTGGAGATATGGATTAGCTATTGACTTCATTAGGAAAATGTAAACCTAAGTTTGTTAAAACCACTAATCGATTAGACATAGAATGTGTAATTTCCGAACTTGTTGAAGAAAATGAAAAGGAATTAGGAAAACCTGACAATCCAAAAGAAGAACAGAAGGGAAGAAAAGAACAGTCTTTATAAATTAGAAACTATAAAATGTCAGAGATAAGTTGTTTGATTCCTAATCACAGTGAAAAATGAATATTTTTAACTTGCCTATTAAACGATGGGACTCTTAGATTGGCTTATTAAAAAATCCAGTTATCCACACTACTTGCAAGTTATACACCACCAACAAAATAACATAGAAAGATTGCAAATAAAGGGATGGGAAAAAAAGACATACAATACCAGGAAATTAGTACCCAGAAGAAAGCTGGCTTAGCAATACTAATATCAGGTAAAGTGGATGCTAAATTTAAAGTATTTCTGGGCACAAAGATTTTATATAGATTATGAAACTATTCACCAAGATAGTATAAAAAACATAAATATGTATGCCTTTAACAAGAGAGTTTTTGTGGAAGATACTGAAGACTGGCTCATTCAACGCTACTCCAACCCTCTGTTTATTGTGGTAAAGACTACATTTCCCAGTTTCCTTTCTCTCTGTGACCAGGCTTCTGCCAACCAGAGATGTGGAGGGTAAAAGAAAACACTGTGAAGTGGTGGCCACGATCCCCTTCAGGCAGGAAGGGTGGTGGAGGCGCTTGGTTCTTCGGTGACCGTTGTTGGAAGGGTTCTCAAGTCCTGTCTCTATAGCTCTGGAGAGGCCAAGTGGCAGGCAGCGGCTGGCTGTGGGGTTTCTATAGGATGTTGGATATTTCTCCTGGCTGTGCCACTCACAGGCTGGGAAACACCCAGGCTTGGCTCCCTAGCCTCTCTGAAATTCTGTAAGCTACCTTCTACCCTGTAATAAATCCCTTTCTGCTTAAACTAGTGGGAGTGTTTCGCAAGTTGATGTGATACCTGCTATGCTAGACGTAAGCCTGAGTACGACCAGCACTTAACGGGATTCTAACTCTGATGGGGGAAGTGTGGAATCCTGGTGGCCTTCCTAGAGCAGGTGACAGCTGCAATGAGCTGAAGAGTGAGCTGGAACTAGCCAGGTGGAGACAGGAGGGGTAGGAGAGCTCAGATGGAGAAGGAACAGCATGTGCAAAGTGGAGCCCAGGAGATGCAGTGCTCTAATTAGTTCAAGGTCCTTAACACAGGATCAGGAATATGGAGGGAGGAAAAGGGAGGAAAAGGAGGAAAAAGGACACTGTGGCCAGGTCAGGGGAGAGTCACAAATGACCTTGCATGCCAATTCGAAGACTGCAGCTGTTGTTTATCTGTCTACTCAGCACCCTGGCCGCTTCTCCCTGGATCTTCCCCTCTGCTTTTCCCCCCAACACACCCACATTCCCTTTGGGAAGCTGCTGCTTCTCCATTCAAATCAAACGATCTTGATGAGACGCCCAGTCACACTAGCCCTTCTCCCTGATGCCAGGGACAGTCTTGTTCCAAGTCTGACCATCAAGGTAGACATTCCTAAGATGGCGCTGATTGGCCTAAGGTGAGCCTGTGAGTCCATCCATACCTGTCAGAGTCCTTCCCAGGATTTAAAAATTTTCAAACTGGCTCACAGAGCTGTAGATTCTGGTAGTCATTGTCTGCATCGTGTCCGCCACCCCCAAGGAGAAAGGCTAAGTGTGGTGCAAGAGAATTAAGTTAAATAGGAAAAAGTAACAATGAGAAAGGGGAGGAGAGAGAGAGAGAGAGAGAGAGGTGTGGGGCAGGGTGCGGGGGAGAAAGACAGCGAGGGACAGAGACAGATAGAGACAGAGAGACAAATATTAGGACAGGCTCTGGCCTCTCCACAGCTGCCCTAGTTCCTGTAGCACTTCTGTCATCTAATCAAACACTGACCAATACGCCTACTTGTAATTAAGTTGCTCATACAATTCATTTATAGATATTTTAGTAAACATTTTCCCCCTCATCCTCCTCGTCTTCTTTATTGTCTTCATTTCTGTTCATTTTTGGTTAGGATATAACATTCCATTGAATTTACATATCTTTATCTATTAGGTTATTTCCAACATGTCAAACATTCAGGGAAAATAACTATACCTATAATGATCTTAATCAGCATTGTGAGGATGTGATATAAGGGAAGCTACAGAAAGTCAACCAAATGTCTAAATGAAGGTTTGAGAGGACGAGCGATCGACCAGGTAGAAAAACTGAACTTTCACGCAACTGCCAATTCTTAAACTTATAGGTTTGGTTGCAGTGTGTGCAGGGAGTGGTTATTGGGCTGTGTCTTCCCTGCTCCTTTGGTTTTCACGAGGAGAGATTTTCCTGGTCTCTAGCTTCAAATTGTATAAGAATATAATTCTTTGTAACAAAGGTATCACGATCAATGTGATCGATGTGGGAGAGCATTATTTAATAAGTAATAGTGAAACAATTGGTTATAGTTTTAGGAAAGAAATCAATGTAGATCCTCATTTGACAGCTAGACCATACCAAATCCAATACGGGTTAAAGAGAGCAGAATGAAACAAATCACATCAAAAAAAGACTAGAAGCAAAAATACGACTTTGTGTTAGGTATCAGTGAAGAGAAGTGCAAAAGGGTTTGGAAGCACTTTGTAAGCTTGATAGTGTTAGAAGAAATTTTTTAAAAGAAGAGATTAAATAAGCTTGACCACACAGTCATTACAAATTTCCATAGATGTCTTACTCTCCCAGTTAATATATCCTC
This sequence comes from Stenella coeruleoalba, assembly GCF_951394435.1. Taxonomy (NCBI): domain Eukaryota; kingdom Metazoa; phylum Chordata; class Mammalia; order Artiodactyla; family Delphinidae; genus Stenella; species Stenella coeruleoalba. The sequence goes on along the minus strand of NC_137150.1, from coordinate 37,143,890 downwards.
AATATCCTTAGAGAAAAATCTTGCATCAATATGAAAGACAACATATTACAGTTGACCCTTGAACAAATGCTGGCTAGCACCGCGAGAGTCCACTTAGATGCAGATATTTTTCAATGGTAACTATTACAGTGCTATACAGTCTGAGGCTGGTTGAATCTGGGGATGCAGAGGAAACGCCGATATGGAGGGTTGACTATAAATTACACGTGGATTAACCCTCCTCTCCCCCCGTGTTGTTCAAGGGCCAACTGTATTATATAAAATGCTCATTCAGATAAATTGAAATCAGCAGAAATACAATTTCTGAGCACCTAGCCCAGGTCAAGTCTGTGCTGGATAGCTTGCAAACATTCAGTAAAGGTGGCCATCCCCAGTTGGTCCAGGAAGAACCTGAGGGTCGGAGGTGTGAAGGTTCTTGCCTAGTCACTCACCTCAAGGGTCAGGCGCTGTTTCTGCCTATCGGTCGTGTGTTCCCTCCCAGCCCCTGGCTCATTTTTACACCTTGATTTCTTTCACGGCCCTGCCCCTGGCCCAGGAGATGTGTCCTCAATAGTCTCAGTTATTGAAGGTGTGGACCCATTCCTCTTGCCAAGTGATAAGGTTTAGGAGTGGACAAGTGCCAAATTCTGGCTAAGAAAATGACAGGGAGAAATCTTCTCACGGGCTTGTCGGAAATAACTTCTCGCTCTTATAAACAGACAGTGCCTTCTTTGCCTTTTCACTCTACCATTTTGTATTCCTACCAGGCTTATATGAAAATTGAATGGGCTGTTCCACATCTTTGCTGGCCCTTGGTATTGCCAGTTTATTGTTTGTTTGTCTCTGGGTTTGTTTCATAGTTTAGCAAATTTAATAGATGTGTAGTGGTGTTTTGTTGTGATTTTAATTTGCATTTCTCTGAGTAATGCAAAACCAAACAAGCAATACCTAATGCAATAAATATCCTAAAGACATTAACAATGCTTGTGAATTTAAATGAATTGATCTTTTTATGTACTAATTTCCCACTGTTTTTTTTAGAGTATAAAGTTCTTTCCCAATGAGAAAACCGAAGAAAATTCACCTACACTTTTAGGGTTGGGTGTGGATGTGATACCTGGGGATGCTATAGACGTGTTGTGATCATTGGAGGTGGGTCAGAACCAAGTCTTCGCAGGGAAGAAGGCCGGAATCCTAATCATACTCCGCCCCCCACCCCACCCGGCCTGCCAGAGGCTCTATTTGGGGCTCTATCATGTGGGAGATAGTATATTTCTTATTTAGTCACATTGAGCCTGGGTCTTCTGTTGCTTGCCACCAAAGGCCTTGTAACAGCAAGTGAATGGAAGCACTGAGATTTGAACCCATACACACAATTCTAAATGAAAATATAACCTATTAACACACACGGAAAAAAGGTTTAACCTCATTAGTAAGCAAAGAAAAGTAAACTAAACAAGATTGAGACTCCATTTTTAAAAATTATTACATGATTAAAAAAATTTTAATGGTAAGTATTGTCATACTTTGCTGGTGTTTAAGAAGGTAAACCATCACATCTCCTCAAAAATAACAACAGTGGGGTTCCCTGGTGGCACAGTGGTTGAGAGTCCGCCTGCCGATGCAGGGGACACGGGTTCGGTCCGGGAAGATCCCACATGCTGCGGAGCAGCTAGGCCTGTGAGCCATGGCCGCTGAGCCTGTGCGTCTGGAGCCTGTGCTCCGCAACAGGAGAGGCCACAACAATGAGCGGCCGGTGTACCGCAAAAAATAAAAGAATAACAACAGCAGCTATCATTTATTGAGTGCTTACTATCAATACATGACAGATACTATACAAAGCGAGCAAACTTGATTTAACTCTTAAAACAAGGTCATAAAATAGATATTGTTATCCTCAGTTTAAAGATAAGGTTTGGAGAAACCTGCTGACCTTGCTGAATTCTCACAGGCACAAAGGGTGGTTCTCTGGGGCTCCATCACTCTACAAAGTGAAACAACATGTGCCAAGGGGTCTGGCAAAATAGGGGCATGAAAAAAGAGGGAAAACATAGAGTTTGAAGTTTGATAGTCAAAAAAATAAAAGCATTAAAGGTAGTCATCACGGGGAAATACCTATTCCTTAGCCTTCCTCACAATGTATTTTCAGCTGGGTATTGAATTTATTTTGAGTTACTTGTTGGGGGCTTGGGCTGGTGGCACCCTTGCCATTGGTGAGCGTCTCTAAGGGTCTCACTGCAGCCCCTGGAGTCAAGATTCAACCCAGATCCGACTCTAAAGCCTGAACTTACAATAAAGACTACTGGGACCCAACTTAGAACGCAATTTAGCAAAATAAATCAGTAGCCTCAAGAACACCTATATTTCTTAATCTGTTAAATTAAATATTCTGCTCTACCACACATAACAAATGTTGTGAAAAATTGTAAAAGCATTAAAAATAAATGTGTTAGAGGCAGAGTTTTTAATAATAATAAAAATTAGAAATTCATACAAATGTTTAACCATAGGGGCCTTGTTAATTAAATTATGTAATGTAACTATTACAAATAATCTTTATGAGGACTTTAAAGTGGGAAACTGTATTACATCAAATGGAGAAAAAACAACACATAAGAGTATAAAAATTATGCAGAACTGTCAAAAAGAAAATTTTAAAGGTGTAGAAAAAAAGATGGAGAAAAAACATGCTTAAAAATGTTAAGAGACTAGATCCCTGTATAATGGGTGATTTTCTCTAATTTCTTGTATTTTATGTAATGAGAATGTTCTCTAATGAGTACTACTTTTAGAGCAGAAATACTCCTGATAATCTTTATTTTGAAAAAGGTGTAAAGGTCTTGGAAAACATCTTTATTTAGATAGTAAAAATTACTGAGGGGTGGAGAGGTTTCACATGAAGACATTCTAATTGTGATTCCTCAGTGCTCAAAGGAAAGGCCGGGAGGAGACACCCATGGCTGTCCTCACTCACAGTTTTCTAGAGCAACCTGACGTCAAATATTTTGCCCCTCTGTCAGCTCATGTGGTTCAGTATTTGGTTCAGGAAGCATGACCATGGGAAACTTATTCAAAACTTATATAAAGTACCTGGGTAGGTTACATATGTTTCTGGATCGCTAACCCCAGAAATATCTAGGGAGGTGCAGAACTCTCTGAAGCTTGAGTAGCAAGCAAAAATTCTATCATGGAGTAAATCTACAAAGCTCATTAAGATAATTTATTAACAGTCACTCCTTCTTTCTGGAAACACTCTCTCAGTGTCTACATCACCCAGCGATCTCTCCTGGTTTTCCTCCCATCATCTCTGGCTGGTTGTTCTGTCTCCTGTGAGGCTCTCCACTTTGCACTTCTCCAAAATCTATGTGCTCACCTTGTCTCTCCAGGCCCTCAGCTCCTCTCTCTACACCCTCGCCTGGACAACCTCATCTACTCCCTCAGCTCTTGCTGCCCTCTGAATAGTAGTCAGCCTCTAACAGCCCCTAAAAGCTGGTATTAATAACTTGGAAATAGGTTTAATATAAACGTTTTCATTAGCCTTCATTTTTAAAAAAAAATTATTTTATTTATTTATTTTTGGCTGTGTTGGGTCTTTGTTGCTGCACGCAGGCTTTCTCTAGTTGTGGCGAGCGGGGGCTACTCTTTTTTGTGGTGCGCGGGCTTCTCATTGCAGTGGTTTCTCTTGTTGCAGAGCACGGGCTCCAGGCATGCGGGCTTCAGTAGTTATGGCACCTGGGCTCAGTAGTTGTGGCTTGGGGACTCTAGCACACAGGTTCAGTAGCTGTGGCGCACGGGCTTAGTGGCTCTGCGGCATGTGGGATCTTCCCAGACCAGGGCTCGAACCTGTGTCCCCTGCATTGGCAGGCAGATTCTTAACCACTGCGCCACCAGGGAAGCCCTAGCCTTCATTTTTAAATAACTGATGACTCTCCAAAATGGTTTTCAAAGAACAGTGTATATGTGTTATCTTTTATGTCTTTTTTTTTTTTTTTTTTTGCGGTACGCGGGCCTCTCACCGTTGTGGCCTCTCCCGCCGCAGAGCACAGGCTCTGGACGCGCAGGCTCGGCGGCCATGGCTCACGGGCATAGCCGCTCCGTGGCATGTGGGATCTTCCCGGACCGGGTCACGAACCCGCGTCCCCTACATCGGCAGGCGGACTCTCAACCACTGCGCCACCAGGGTAGCCCTCACCATAGTTTTAACCATTGTCCAGTCAACATAGTACTTTGAAAAATTCACTTGAGGAAGCCACATGTTGAAGAAGGCACTCAGGGTACAGCCACTTCATGGCCCACCCCCTGGCCATGCCTAATGAGGGGCCAGAGGGACACCTGCTAAGGAGAATAGCTATTCCAGGAATGAATTTCTGTATAAACGGAAAACATGATAACTCCCAAATTGTCCTTCCTAAGCAAACTCCACCTTTCCTTGTAAATGGTTTACATAGTGTTTGATTTTCATTGCTTTGCATTGTCTGAGAATCAAGGCATTTGTGTTTTCAGCCCATCAAAAGATTTATGGTAAGGCACATCAGCCACTTCCCCTTCCTCTTTCCCTCCCTCAGAGGTCCCCCTGAACTCTTTTTTTTTTTTCCCTTTTGGGACATCTCAGGGCACGTGGGATCTTAGTTCCAACCACCCACTCCCTGCGGGGGAGCGCTGAGTCTTAACCACTAGACCGCCAGGGAAGTCCCCCCCTCCGCTCCGAACTCTTTAAGGCAATTATCTCGCAACTGCACAAGCTCAGCTCAGTATTGTCCTGTCCTGCACACCCTGCCCTTTTTGTGCTTGTTCAGTTGGTAGCCAATCATTTCAGCTCAACAAATATTTGGGGTGCCAACTATGTACGAAGAGCTGTGCCAGGCACTGTGGAGAGCAAGATAATGGAACAAGAATCTTCAAAAGTAAATCACTTCTGTCCCTTTCCTCTAGCTTTCAGGCCTGAGCTGAGCTGTCAGCCACTATCCCCAGATACAAGGGCTTTGTCGTTGGAGCTCAGGGTCAAAACCAGTCAGGGGCTGGTGCCGTTTATTGTGTTCTTGATCACAGCCTTTATTGCAAACTTTAATTTAGTACAAACTTAGGTGTAAAACACCCTGAATTCAGAATTAGATATTCCAAACGCTCCCCAGCTATTCTGACCTCATGTTTTAAATATTCTTTCTTAGATCAAATATACTCTCTCCGCTCTCCTTTCCCATCTAGCAGCCTCCTCGGGCACATGACTTAAATCTATATAAACCATTACTTTCACTAGACAATTGGCTTTCTGTGGAACTAAGTGAAAAAGATATTGAGACATCCCCAAGATCGTAACCAGCCCATTGTGGTTTCCTCTTTTTTTTTTTTTTTTTTTTTTTTTTTGCGGTACACGGGCCTCTCATTGTTGTGGCCTCTCCCATTGCGGAGCACAGGCTCTGGACGCACAGGCTCAGCGGCCATGGCTCACGGGCCCAGCCGCTCCGCGGCATGTGGGATCTTCCCGGCACGAACCCGTGTACCCTGCATCGGCAGGCGGACTCTCAACCACTGCGCCACCAGGGAAGCCCTGTGGTTTCTTCTTTTATAGCAAGTTAGAGGGTTTGATGATCACTGTAACTATTCCTCATTATTATCAAATACTGACACTGGTTTCAGCCTTTAGACCATTTTTTTCCTCCAAGTTGCAAACAAAGGCGTGCAGACGTTCTGCATTCATTACAAAGAGCCTTGCATTTTCCTCCATTAATTTCATCCTTAGTGCTGTGCGGAAGCCCCTCACAAAGAGTAAGCGCACAGAGCCCGCACCTCCCGCTGGAGAGCGCAGAGGTTCGTTGGGGAGGTTTGATCCGAGCTACGAACTCCCCCTACTCCATCGCAGTAGCGCCATCTGCAGCGTGCGGCTGGACCGCCTCCAAGTAACTCACTGCCTGCTTTAGAACTTTTATGGGCCTGCTTTTTGAAAGCGTACTCATTCCATATGCAAAGGCTTGGATACATATGCACACCAACAGCCTGTATGCATGCAAAATGTGCAGATGGGCAAAGGAAAATGAAGCCAGGGGTTTGGCGCGAAGACAAATTATTAACCCTGGGAATTCTTAAAAGCCACATAGGAGCCCTGTGGAAAACAGGGCTCTCGTAGAGAACTGGTAATTGGAACTTATTTTAGATTTCAGAAACTGTAGTTTAGTAAAAAGCATAAGAAAAACAGACTTTAGAACTTTATTTTTTTTTTGTTTGGCATTGCCCTCTTTGAAAACAAACACCTGAAAGGTCACAAAATTTCAATCAGCTGCAAGATGACCAAATTTGATCTTTTCTCCACAGCTATCACCACACATGAATCACGCCTCCTTAGTGCATATGGTGCAAGAGAACTGGAGGACAGGCTTCCTTAAATGAACTAACAGCTGCATGTTCTTTTTAGGAAGGGAAGGTAGGTTGAATTTGGGGTGCCATACAATAACTTATAATACATTTTCAGATATTTAATATGCCCATCGTATTTATAAATACATAATAGATTTTGCAAAGGTATACCAAGCCTTTTTAGTAAGATTGTTTATTTCAGAATAGTTTAGAGGATTAAAATGCTTAGATTTTCAGACCATACTTAGGTCTAAGAGCTTCAGAATTAGTCAGCATCTCTTTTTTTCTTCCCTTTCTTTTTTTTCTTTAATGAAATATAATTGACATATAACACTATATTAATTCTAGGTGTACAACATAATGATTTATGTATATATTGGGAAATGATGACCACAATAAGTTTAGTTAACATCCATCACCCCACATAACGATTTTTTTCTTGTGATAAGAAATTTTAAGATCTACTCTCTCAGCAACTTTCAAATATACAATACAATATTCTTAACCATTAGAGTCAGCATTTCTAAATGAAGATACATGCAATTTATTCTATTCTTTCCAAAAGAATTCACTTGGAATCAATTCAGTAGACCTACTTATCAGTGAGGTGCTAGACTGAAGCCGGGAGGGGCCCCACCTGCTCCACAGCCCTTCTTCGGCTGGACCCCTCAAGCCATCTACGAATAGTCAAGCAATCCTTATACAGACTGTTGAGAGCCCTACACATACTTGTGCATTTTTCTGTGTCTATTACAATGGTCCATTTTCTTCTCTAGACTCTAAGATGCTGGTGGGTAAAGACTGTGTTGCTGAGTCCCTAGCACCTTCCTGTCCTCAGTGGAAGTCAGGCATTAAGCAGTTCCTATAGGTTTTGCTGAGTGTTATGCTAGGGCAAGGATCACGTGCTCTCAAAGCACATAGCAGGGAGCCAAACCTAGTCTAGGCATCAGAGAAGCCCTCCTAGAGGAGTAGCATTTTAAAAGACAGCTGAATTAAAATGACTTAGGAGGTAGCACAAACTGGAATTGAACGACTGCATGAGAGGTTTCCAAGAGCAAGGGCAATGCCCACATTACTGGGGCAACTGGATGTAAATAGACGTAGGAAACAATAAGAAAGAACATGTTTGGGAGTACAGGGTGAGATGATGCGTTCAGTCTTGGCATTTAATTGGAGGGTGCTCCTGAGAGCTCTGGGTGGAGCTGTGCAGGAGGCAGCAGGAGGTAGGATAGGGGTGTCCAGAAAGCTGGGTAGGCTCTTTGGGAGTCCTCGACATTGGGTGGCAATAAAAGCCAAGAGAGTGGATGAGACGGCCCAAAAAGAGCGGGCAGAGAAAGGGATAAGGAGGGAATCTGAGGAGAGGGAGACCAGGAAATTGGAAGGCAAGGGGGATAAGGAGAAAGATAGGAGAGGGCAGAGTGGGAACCAGGGGACAGGAATGCTTCAAGAAGGAAGGGATGGCCAACAGGTCAAGGCTGCTGGGTCAGAGTGTGGGATTTAGCAATGAGAAGCCCTTCAGTGACCTTGATGCCTTGGCAGGTGAAGGGGGCGTGCAGGGTCACACTGGTAGAGGCATGAATGAGGGGTCGGGGAAAGGAGTAGCAAGTCGAGTTTGACAGTGAATGAGCACAGCTGGGGGTAGCTGGACGGTTAGGTAGGTTGGATCAGTGTTTCTTAATCCTGGCTGCACACTGGAATCACCTGGGGAGCTTGCAAAATAAATTCTGACACCTGGGTCCCACCCCTGTCAATTCTGACTTAATTGTTCTGAGGTGCAGCCTGGGCATGGTAAAGTTTTTAAAGCTTCCCAGGTGATTCTAATGAGTAGCTAGCGCTGAGAACAATTGGGATAGGAAAATAATTTCTTTTAAAGATGAGAGTAAATTCAGCATGTGAAACGCTGAAGGATGGAGCCATAGAGAAGGGCAGCTGAAGATATGGAAGCAGAGGTGATGGTGATTGATGTGGGAGATCCTGGGAGGGAGGTGAGGATGGAGTCAGCAAAGTAGAGGCCAGTGACTTAGAAACAAAGCAATTCCTTTATTGCGGCAGGAGAAAGGGAGAGAAAGAAATGTGGACGGGGTCAGGATTGAGGTTCTGTTGGCAGGATGGAAACCTTCTAATGAGGCCCGTGCTCTTTGTGAATCAGTAAGAGGAAAAAGGGGGTGGGTGGGTGACGAGATCAGCATTTGGAGCATGGAGAGGACTCGCAAGGTTGAGTGCCTGCTTTAGGGTAGCGACCCTGACTTGTACCGTCAGCGGTACGTGAAGTGGATGGTTTTCAGCAGAACATTAAGAAATGTGGAAACAGTACTTCCCTAAGCATGAGGTTTACGTTCTTCAAACCCCGCTGTTGGGAGGATTCAGAGAGAAACAGCTAAGACCAATGACATCCCTTGTGAATCGTTACATTCTCTGAATCCGAAACAAAGAACAAACAAAACTTATATTGATATAAAACATAATAATAAAGAGGAAATCCACAGCATTTCTACATATTTCAAATGAATAAGAATTAAATCCTCTGCATGTTTACCACTGTTTGCTGCTTAAGAACATTCGCGTCTCCCTCCCCTACATGCGCAGTGAGTTGTTCATAAGTCTGTCGCACAAACCTCCCCACTTCCCACATTCGGTCTAATCCAATACTCGCTGGCTTCTGGTTTTATGACTGAGTGACTCAGTATTTGTGGACATGCAATCTGAACATTTTGAAATTGTGAAAAAAAAGTAAGTTTTCGTGAATCCGTGAATACCTGATTTTTCCATGAGGCGACTCCAGGTTGGTGAGTGGGATAACCAAGTGTCCAGTTTTGCAAGAAACTGAAGGGTTTCCCGGGATGCAAGACTGTCAGCAGAAAACCTAGAGTGTCCCGGGCAAACCTGGAGGGTTGGTCACTCGACGCTCTCCCCCCTACAACCGTCCCTCCCTCGCTCATTGGTGACACGTGCCTGAGAGACCAGCAGAGAAAATGTCTGCAAGCCAGTTTCCAGGCCAGAAGCCCATGTGGTGAAAAGGAACTAAGAATTACTTGGAGACCACGAACTCCTCTCTTCCCTTCCTTCTGCTCCATCTGGCTTCTCAGAGTGGGGTAGCAGAGCACCCACGCATGGTTAACTCCTAAAACCCCTGTCCGTTTTCCTTTGCCACCCCTGTTGCTTTGATGAGGCCGTTCTGGCCTATCTTGGTCCCGAGACCATTTTCTGTCTTGTGGCTAGTGTCGTAAGAAGGCCTCCTCCCTCTTCCCAAACCACAGTTCTTTTCTCCTTTCATCCTCAGAAAAGATAAACTAAGCCAAACACATCCCTTAATTATCAGACCAGAGCACTTCTTGATTAAAGAATTTTAAACATCTCAATACAAAAAAGGTGCCTTACTCTTTAGAAAGGGAGGATACTGCCTGACCTCTTCTGCCCTTTGACAACAGAAGCCAGGTCTTTATCAAAAAGAAACTGCTTTCTTCTTCATTCCAGGATGTGCTTTGCTTAGAGCCCATTTTAAAATCATCCACAGATGAAAAGTCACATTCTTGAAGGAGAACAGAAAAGCAGTTTGTATAATAGAGTGAAGAAAGGAGGTTTTCCTCTATTAAATCCTTAATCCATGTGTGTTGATTTGATGAATAAATGAAGACAAAGCAGATTTCTTTAATCATGGAAGCGTTACTCCTTGCCTTCACTATGACTTAGCGAGTATGCATTTTACAACACGAGGTGTAGAGCTCTGGATCCAGGCTACGGAGCACAAGGGCAAGTAAAGCAAGGCGCTTGCAATAATAATAAGCTGGGATCAGTTAGGCGAATGTGGTAAGGTGAGGAAAGAAAATTAGAGCCGAGAAGACCAGAACTTACCTCAGAATACCTCTGCCACAGCCACATGGCGTGTCAATCCCATCATAAAATAGAAAAGTATCAAACATTTGGGTGGAGGATCAGAGAGGAAAAGAGTAGAGTGAATGAACTTTACAGACCCTGTACGAAACGTGGTGAGTGCCTCTAAGGAGGATATGGTGGTTCATATTTTGGTCGCTTTTTAAAGTTTCTTCCCAGGTTTCGTGTGGCCCAGCATCTGTAGAGTCACACTCAAAAGAAACATGACTGTCTGGCAGCCTTAAAGATGAACTCATATCTCTGCTGTGGGTGTTTTTTTAAAGAACCAGACCAAATACATGGCACCTTGCAGAAAGCATCCCAGAAATTCTCCCTGGCCATAGTTCTTTTCTCCAAAAATCTGTATTCATGGCAGCCCCTAAAAATAAAATTACTGCTACTCACCCTGGTCCATGAAGTGGTCCTTCTCCACCTCCACGCTCCTTTCGCAGTTGCAGTTGGCTGTCAGGACTCCTGCCCCTAACTGCCAGCCCTGCCAGGCTGCTCCAGGTTGCTGGAGAATTCTCTGTTCCTCCCCCACCCTGTTCCCCCTCGCTTCGCACAGAGCAGAGTTTGTAGAGTCCTCTGGGAAGTGGAGCCCCTCCCTCTGACTGTTTTGTGAAAAAAACTCTTGTGTGGCCTATTTCTGGCAAATAAGCTTCTCCAGTTTGTTCTACCCGCGTTCCTGGGTGGAGATCATTCTCTCTGGGACGGCTTGAGGGGCTGGAAGCAGGTGGGCTCAACTCAGAGTAGAAGTGAAGTGGAGGTCAGGGGTAAAGCAGGGCTTGTTTTTCTGTGGATCAGTCCACTAGGAACAGCTGTGTAAGTTAAAATGTGAAACTCCCAATGCGTCTATGTTAAGATTTGATCTTGTGAAATGGCAACGTAAACAAACCTTGGTTTTTTCCCCATGAGGTCAGAGTTACAGCCCTCACGGTCAGCTTAGTTCTTCTCGGCATCCCATCATCCCCATTCTGATTGTCTTGGGCCACATAGAATGCCCTCGTTTCCCTTCTCCGTCAAACTTGATATAGCCGACCCTAGGCCAGTCTGTGCGACTGTACTCATAAGGGTGTTCACATAGTTTAGCCCTGTGTCTCCACTTCTAGGACTCTATGCCAAAGAAATAATCAGAGATGCAGACACATATTTATACCAAATATAGGTTTACTTATAATAGTGAAAAAGTAGGTATGACCTAAGTGTCCCCAAACCAAGAAATGGCTAAAATTTTTTGATAATTTATATGATGAAATATCATATACTATCAGAATTCTGATATCAAAGAATATTTAATAACATGTTTCTAATTCAGTGTTAACTAAAATTCAGGAATGAAAATTCTATTTGAAGTATGCCATCAATTGTGTATATGTGTACATATATGTTTGTATGTGCATGTGTATAAACACACAACACACACATAATCTGGTTGCCCCCTGGGTAGTAGAAATATACGTATTTATTTAGCCTTCTGCATTTTATCATGAACATATGTTTATTTTACAGTCATAGGTGAAGAAATGTTGTTGTAAAGTAAATGTAAAAAGAAAGTATTTCTTAGCAGAGTAACTGATGAAAAAAGAACTGGAACAAGCTAAACGGTTAACAACATGCGCATGGTTAAATACATGGAAGTGCATCCATGTGTCCCGTCGCCACTGAGGGCCTCACCTCCTCCTGAATGGGTGGAGGGCACCTGGCCAGTCAGGCCCCGACTCACCCCCAGCCTGCTCCTCTCTGTCCTCTCCGGATCCTGCTGCCTGTGATGATGTGACCATCGACCTCTTACTAGCTTGGACATGACTCTGCTGGCACTTCTTTCTTGTTGAGAGAACCCTACTCCTCCTACCATGCAGTTCAGTAGAACTGGCCCTCCTGCATCCCGCTAAGTGTGGTTCCCAGACACCAGCTTTGCCAATGGATACTCCATCTCTCTGACCCAGTGAGTCATTCAGCTTAGGCAACCACGAGCCCCACTGCTAGTTTTCTTCAGAAGCCATCAGGAAAACTGCTATCTCCTCCTCTGGGATCAAGAGCTATAAAGATATAAGCCAGAGAGTCATATGGATAGCTTTCTTTCAGGAAAATGTCCATATTGGAGAGGATGATACCAACACAGGTGAAGAGAGATGAGAGATGACAAATAAGTTCTAAAGACATTGTCTGAGCCTCTGAATTCAGCAGTGACAGAACTTTTTATTTTCCTCGGTTAATAAACTTCTCCCATTCCTCCCTCCCTTCCTTTTTCCCTTATCCCTATTATTTGTTTGTTTGTTTCTGTTGTTGGTTTTTTCTTAAGCTTGTTTGAGAAAGGGCTCTGTTGCTTGTAACCGAAGGAGTTCTGACTCAAACAGTTCCCCACGCTGGATTTGGCAACTTGGTTTTTGGAAGCAACTGTTCAGCCTTCACATGCCAAGGAAGTCTGGACTCTTTCTAGAGAAACTCTTGACTTAGAGGGCATGGCCCTAGACAATCCTTTTCCCTCTATTTGTGGTCATTTTCGATCCTTGTTGGCTGGAAATTTCTTTCCTCCCTACCAGTAAGAGAGTGAGATCAGACATATATCATTTATTACTTATAGGCACTAAAAATTTCCAGAGCATTTTTAATGACATGGGAAAATACTTGTAATATATGACCTCAATTAGTTAAGTATGTAATAACAGCTAGTTATAGAAAACTACTAGAAAGAAATTTATCAAAATATTAACAGTGGTTATATCAGAGTGATAAGATTATGGGTGATTTATATATTATATTTTCTAAGTTTATAAATGGACATACAATTATTTTGTCATTAGAAAATAAGTTATTAAAATAAATACATAAACTGTAGTACATTCATCCAAAGGACAATTTTGTAGTCATTGGAAGGAAAGTTTTGAAGATATTTCAGTAACATTGAAAAATGCTCATAATGGAACAATTGGAAAGGTAGACAAAACTATATATATCACTGATCTCAATTATGTTAATTATAGATGTGCAAATAGATGCATAGGAAATGACTAAAGAAATTGCTTCAAAATATTAATAGAAGTTACCTCTGACCTATGAGATCAGGGTTCATTTTTGGTTTCTTCTTTAATGTGTGTTTGTCTTTTCCAGCTTTCAGAATCAGAATTATTTTATAATCATAATAAAACAGTAAAATGTTACTCTGGTGGAGAATAGGTTTGAGAAGGCAACTCGCCCTCTCTCCTACCCCTTTGATGTAGGATGGCCCACACCTTTCCTCCTTTCTCCAGGTCAGGGGCAGAAGTCCCCTCTGCCTCTGTTTAAGGAAGAAGTGGATTGTGGTCAATTTCTAGTCTGGGTAGAGACAGGCCTTGTAATCTTCCACCAGGGGTGACTGTCTTCTTGAGGCCAAGTTTCCCCCGCTTTATCTTCCAATTTAGCTATACAATACACACACACACACACACATACAAACACACACACACACACGCTTGTATATTTACAAATAATTAAAGCAGAATTTCTCGGGGAGGAGCTAAAGCAGAAAATGTAGCAAAAGAAAGCGGAAGATTTACGTAACATATTTTGAATACAAGCTAAATACTTTACATACATTTTTGTCATTTAATGTTTTCAAAATCCCTCTGAAAAAAGTATCATCATTTCCCCTGATTAATAGATTAGCAAAACAAAGTCTTAGAAAGAGATATGCGATAACTTCACCTTCACACAACCAATAAGTGGTAGAAGTGGGATTTGAACCCAGGCAATCTTATTCTAGGACCTGTGCTGTTAACCAATATGTATACGACACGCTGAGGTAATATACATCATGATTTCTGCATTAACTCTAATGACTTCTTAGCTGAGAATTTGTTAAACCCTTGCAAAAGGTGGTAAGGGAAAAGTTTCAGTTCCCTGTTTTAGTTCTTTTCTTTGTTAACTATCTGATTCTGCACCATCTCTTGACATTCATCTGTATGGGATTCACAACTGATATACGGCAAAATGAAGACCTCTTTGGATCAAGGAATTTAAAAATAATTGTAGAAGAATCTCAACTATCTGTAACTGATTGCAGCTCAGACTTTAAACACACGCAGCTCAGTAGTCGTGCATGTAGTTTTAGATATTTCTGCTCCTGCCAGCTAATGCATAGATCTGTGTAGGAAAAGACGAGGAAGGATATTCTCTGATGTACTTACTGTAAAGCTCTGGGCACATTTGCTGGTTTCCCTTCACTTTGTTCTGTGTTGCTGGGGTATGAAGCAGTTTAAAAAGCTCCTCAGTTTTTGGTGATTAGGGAGCAACACTGAGTTTAAGACTTATCTGCAAAAGTTATCTGCATTTTGCCAAAATTATTGCCAGCGTGGTTCTACTTTTTGAGGCCTCTGATCAGAGCCACTACGATTTTACCCCTTGACTCACTCATAGCTGCCTGAGTGGGCGAACCTACCCAGGAAGCAGGGAGGGTCAGGGTAGTCAGGGCAGCTGACTGGAGACGAGAGAAGAGAAACTTTCGAGAAGATGAGATGTCCAATGGTACTAAATGCTGAAGATAGGTGAGGTGGTTAAAAGCTGAGGAACATTGTTTGGCTTTGGCAATTTAGTAGACTGTTGCTGGGGCAGATATGGAAGAGAGGCAGAAGTATAATTCAGGTTGCAGCGTGGTTAGGAATGAGTGGGAAGTAAGGGACTGAGTGAGTCGGAGCAGACTCTTCTTTCTCTGGCGGTGAAGAGCAGGTGGAGACTTTAAGCATGTGAAAGAGTTGAGGGAAAGTGTGTGCTTGCCAGAGTGCACGTGTGAGTGTGTGTGTGTGCAGGAGGTGAGAAGGCTGCTGAGCACATTATAAGTACAGTAGGAAGCAACACGTCAAGACAGAAGAGAAGAGGACGAAGAATAACTACTGCCACTGAGAGCTTACTCTGCTCCAGATAGGGCTTCATATTGTTTCTTTTAATGCACACGGCAACCTTGAGAGGAAAGTGAGGATTAGAGAAGGTAAGTAATTTGCCCAAGATCACACAGGTATTATTCTGGCAGATTAAACAGACAGATCTTTCGTACTCTAGAGACCTATAAGCTCTATGCGTGGAAGAGATGGAAAAGCAGAAAGAATATTTAGTACAGAAAGGTCCTAGAGGAGTTGGAATTTTAAAATATGGGTCAGTAAGACCAAGGGACATATTTACCCCAGAAGCAAAGAAAGATGGAATCAGAAAATACCATAAAAGAGATTAGAACTTAATTTCATTTTATTTCTTGGATAAAAATAGCCTACGTAGCTGGTGTAGGTGTCCAGCTAGGTTCCTAGGAGACCACCTATGATTCCATTAGGCTTATAGTGACAGAAACATATCCTTTTTTAAATCCTCTTATCATGTCTGGTTTTTTTTTTTTTTTTTTTTTTTGCGGTATGCGGGCCTCTCACTGTTGTGGCCTCTCCCGTTGCGGAGCACAGGCTCCGGACGTGCAGGTTCAGCGGCCATGGCTCACGGGCTCAGCCGCTCCGCGGCATGTGGGATCTTCCCGGACCGGGGCACGAACCCGTGTCCCCTGCATCGGCAGGCGGACTCTCAACCACTGCGCCACCAGGGAAGCCCCTCGTGTCTGATTTTGATCATCCTCCAAATGATCTCAAGTTGTATACTGTACACTTGCAGGACTCTGCACTCATAAAACTATTCCTTTTACCTGGAATTCCCTTCCTCATCTATTTATGAGTATGGAGATGGACACTACTAGTTAAGTGGCAAACCAAATAACTACTGAGACTGAATGAGTCCCATTCAAGAATTTCGTCTTATGATTTTTATCTACGAGGTTGTTGTTAGATTACATTGGCAGGGGTGTGTGAAATGGAAGAATTTTTATGTAAAGACTCCTAAAAAATGAGCAACAAATTACAACTGAGCTTTTCTATCCACTAAGCCATTCCAATTGAAATTCATGACCTACTTTATCTTATATTCTGTTGCCATAGTGCTTAGGTTAAATGTGTAACTAAAGAAAACTGATTTCCAGTGCAAATCTTCATTTTTATTGTGCCCTGCAGTGCTGCATGGATGATGCATGTGTGATAAGTCTCACATTTAGAAGATTCCAGGGGGAGGTTTGAGAGTTAAAGTATTATGGCCTCTATCAGTGGATATTAAGATAACATATTTTCTGGATATCTGTATCATTTTCTTAAAGAAGTGAGTGACTTTATAAATTCCCTTAGGCACAAAAGAAACAGGATTTTCTGTCTGCTTCAGAAATAGTCTCTGACTTACACAGGCTAATCAGCATTTCCTAAAAAAGGAAAATATTTATCTTGGAAAATATAAGCTTCAAGCTCTAAGACATATTCTTGTCCCTCAAGTATTTTAATGTCTCAATTGGTTTCAAAATCAATTCTGCAGTGAAGTGCGAATTTAGAATTCTCAAGACCTTATCTTTATATTAAAAAGACCAAAACAAAAGAGCTGGAAAACATCTGTCAATGTCAAGGTGTGTGTTTGGTGGGTGGGAGAAGGGGCCTGAACAAGTCTAAGGGCCAACATTCCCCAGCGTTCTCTACAAAAGGGCACCTTTCTTTCTAAATGGTAAGGCTTTTTTCATTACACCTGTGACATTGTAACTTTAATGAGAAATGTATATTTGGTCTTTGTCCATTGTTCCTGCAGGCAGCTCCTAAAACCCACTGGATTTCCTAAAGTGTTGAGAGTAATAAGGGTGTCCTTTGTTATGTTAATGAGATTACTTTTGGAAAGCCCCTGGGTAATGTAAGGATGGGGGCTGGTTGCCAGGGGAACCAAGCCTGATTAGAGGGTTGGACCTTTCATTCCCACCCCCCTGACCTTTGGGGAGGGAAGAGGGGCTAAGAGTTGAATCAAACACCAGTGGCCAATGATTTAATCAACTATGCATGTACAATGGAGCCTCCTTAAAAACCCAAAAGGAAGGTTGGAAAAGCTTCCAGGTTGGTGAACCAGAATGCTTTCCCGTGCTGGGTCCCAGAGTCTATTGGGATAGAAGCTCCTGTGTGCTAGACTTCGATCCCTGTGTCTCTTTATCTGGCTGGTCAATTCTTACCCTCTAATATCTTTTGCAAAAAAAAAAAAAAAGATAAACTAGGGAGTAAGCTGATTTCCTGAGTTCTGTGAGCTGCTCTAGCAAATTAATTCAACCCTAGGAGGGGGTCGCGGGAACCTCCAATTTATAGCCAGTCAGTCAGAAGTGCGGGTGACAACCTGGACTTGCAATTGGTGTCTGACTTGGGGGGCAGTTTTGAGGGACTGAGCCCTTAACCTGTGGAATCTGACAGGTCAGGTATATAGTGCCAGAATTAAGTTCAATTTGTGGGACACCTGGTCAGTTTCAGGGAATTGAGTTAACTGCTTAGAGGTATGGGAAAAAAATACATCATAACACCTTAATTTTTTCTTTTCTGTGTACAGTTAAGTCTCCATAAATCGGGGAGTTTATGGTGCAGATTCAACCCCAAACATGTTGTATTTGGCCTATATCACATTGGTTGTTGATTCTGTCTTAGTTTGACGGCCTTTGGCAAAGTGAGCTTTTCAGTTATATCGATCCCGCCACTGTCTTTTTTTCTTTTTTAAAAACATTTTTATTGGAGTATGATTGCTTTACAAGATCCCTTATGTCTTATGTTCTATACCTGGCACAATTCACTCACTGGGGTTATAAAAGGAAAAAACCTATTTCCTTCTACACTACTCCCAACATTTCTGACACCGAAGGTGTGTGTTTCTCCACCCTAAGCTAGCCTCTAATTTTTGGTGGACACCGACTGGGTGTCCTACAGTTTAACTCAATTCTGACACGAACTACCCGGAGTCAGTGCAAACCTCGTAGGTTAAGGGCTTAGTCCCACAAGACTGCCCCCCACTTCAGATGCCAATCTCACGTCCCAGGTTGTTGCTTGTGCTTCTGACTAAATGACTGTACATCGAGGGTTCCCACAATTCCCTCCTCAGGCTTGATAATTTGTGAGAATGGATCAGAGAACTCAGGAAAGTGCTTTACTTATGATTACTGGCTTATGACAAAGTTTACAACTCAGGAACAGCCAAATGGAAGAGATGCATGGGGGTACATCAAGTGGGAAGGTGCCCTGTGCTCTCCGGGCGCCCCGCCCTCCCAGCACCAGCCCAGAGGCTCTCTGAACCCCATTGTTTAAGGGTTTTATGGAGGCTCATTAAGCAGGTATGACTGATTAAATCACTGGCCACTGGTGATTAAGTCATCTCCAGGCCCTTATCTTCTTCCGCTCCCCAGGGTAGTGGCGGGTGGAATGGGGCTGAAAGTTCCAACCCTCACAGGGTTGGTTCCTCCGGCAATCAGCCCCCATTCTCCCAGGGCCAGCTCGTTAGCACAAACTCAGAGATGGCTGAAAGCGGTTTATGAAGAAAAACCAGAGATGCTTTTCTCACCCCCATTACTCAGGTAATTCCAAGGATTTTAGGAGTTCTGTTAGGAAGCGGGGCAGAGACCAAATATGTAATTCTTATTATGTCACAGGGTACTTGCTTGAATCTTGTATGCATTTGATCTTGTTACTTTTGCCTTAAACATATTGGGGGAGGGGTGATATATAAATTGATAAATTACATTGAGCAAAATCATTCATCTGTTTTCGTTTCTTTATATTATTTATCTGTTTATATTATTTTTATATCTGTTTATATTATTTTTACTGTACTTCACATCTGTTTTGTCTTCATTTTCGGAGCATTTTTGCTTTATTGCAGGTGATGGGGGTCTCTTTCGGGCTTACAGAGGGAAATGAGGAAGCCTCAAGCATTTCTCCAATCACCCTTTCTCTAATATATGGCTGCTGGTGAGTTATGGTTTGTGCTTTCCACCTCTTCTCAGTCTGTCCTGTTTCTGTACACCTCTATTAATTGTGTCGCTTTCTGGGGGATTTTATGTTCAACCCCACTGAGACAGAGAATCCACTATGGAGATCCCAGCTTGCTCACTGAGGTTTCCTGATGGATAAGATGCAGAATCCTATCTGTCCAAGGATGTGCTGGCCAGAGCTGCTGTGTGTGACATGACTCTGCAAGGCAACTGATACACAAGAAACTACCCTTGGCTGCTTGTCCAAAATAGAACTTTCGGGGGCAAGCACTTAGACTCTGAGACGTCACTGGTACAGAGGAGACCAGAACTCAATTGCAGGTAAGAGCATACATCCTGGAGTCATATTGCCTGTGGTTCATAGCTTGACTCTACCACTTACTAGTTGTGGGACCTTAGGTGAGTTACTGTACTAACCTGTGCCTCAGTTTCTTCATCTGACAAATGGGGATAATAATAACACACATCTCATAGTGCTCCTGTAAGGATTAAATTAAATGATGTATGTGAAGGGTCTAGCATAGAGCTGGACATAAAACAGAAAGACTCAATAAATGTTGGTTATCATAATCATAATTATCATGGCTGTTATTTGGATACTTCCAAAGGTCTAGCACAGTGCCTTTCACATAGTAGCTTTTAAAAAATACTTGCTGAATGAATTCATGAAGCAATGAATTAATCACAGAGCAGTGCCTGAAATATGTAGTTTGGCTGAGTAAATTGTCTCCCAGGTGGGACTTTAAAATATTGGACCTAGAGACTAATATAAGTATTTCATATCTTCTTTCAAAAATTATTTCCATAATGAGAGTTGCATAGCAAATTGGCTTTTTAACAGAGAGCTTCCCCACCCCACAGTCCCTAGAGTAGTACTAGATGATCCATTTGTTAATCTTCATGATGTCCCAGTGTAAAGCTAGCAGTAGTTTTCTTTATTGGCTAGGCAACTTGCAGTGTCTGCCACAGAAAGATATATTAATTTTTAACTTGCCAGATTTTCTTCCACAAAGCCAACAGCAGTGGATGAGAGAAATTTGTGATCCATATCCCTGCCAGCAATAAATATTACTGCTTTAAATTTTTTCTCTTTTTCTTCTTTTTTTTTTTTTTCATTCTGATAATGTGAAGTGATATAATGAAAATGTTAAGCTTGAAATTCACAGATTAGAAGCCGGCTGGTATGGAATCAAGTCCATCTATCTGTCTCCTTCATAGAATTGAACTATATTGAAATAGGAAAAATATATTGCAGATCTTTGTTTGGATAGAATCTATTGCCCACCCTTCTTTTTGTTTTTTAGCAGATTGTTATCTCTGCTTGTCCAAGGTGCCACAGATATATATACCATATATAGATGATCCTTAGACCTTGCTATTCTTCCAAAGGTACTAGATAGCATTTGGTATAAAAAGACACTGCTCCTGGGCTTCCCTGGTGGCGCAGTGGTTAAGAATCCACCTGCCGATGCAGGAGACACGGGTTCGAGCCCTGGTCTGCGAAGATCCCGCATGTCGCGGAACAACTAAGCCCGTGCACCACAACTACTGAGTCTGCGCTCTAGAGCCTGTGAGCCACAACTACTGAAGCCCGTGTGCCTAGAGCCCATGCTCCGCAACAAGAGAAGCCACCACAATGAGAAGGCTGCACACCTCAATGAAGAGTAGCCCCTGCTCGCCACAACTAGAGAAAGCCTGTGCACAGCAATGAAGAACCAACACAGCCAAAAATAAAAAAAACAAAAAAACCAAAAAAAAAAAACCCCAAAACACTGCTCCAGTACTTCAGGTGTGCTATTACCTTCATGATTTTCATTGTTAACATAATGAAAAAACCTCTGTCATAAGCATCATTGCTTATCATAGTTCTTATACTTACCCCATAAATTATAAATTCTTACTATTTTAGATTCTCTTCTGTTTAAATTTATTACCTTTAGTTTCTATTCTTGGTTTACAAAGTGCATTAATTTTTATCTACTAACATTTCAAACTTTTATCTTTTTTTAATTGTTTAGATATTTTTCTCAGGTGTAATTATTTTTAACCTCATCATTATTGTTTCTTATTTTCTTCCTCTTTTACTTTTAACTAGCTTGTTGATTTTGATCTTACAGTTTCTGATTTTATCTGTTATCTTCTTTTTTTATCATTGATTTATAAATAGCAAGCAAGAAATCTAGTTAAAGAGACAGATCCAAAAGGTTTTGCTGATGAATTAGTCACAAATGGAGAGCAAGAGGAAGGAATTAAGTGTTGAAACTTAACATTTTAGCCCTAGCAAATGGGTGAAAAAGGATGTGATTTATTAAGGTAGGAAAAACAGAGAGGAATATTTTGGAAGAGAAAAATACGAGTTTCTTCACTATCACCACCACCACATAATAAAAGAAAGCACATTTAAACATGAAAAAAAGAAAACATAAATGTAGATATTTTTAAATGAATAGTTTGTTTTCTGAAAAATTCACTAGATGGTCCATTTTTTCTTCTTATTTTGCTGTGATTGGTGAAAACTTCTGGCATTTGGGAATACTTGCTGTAGATGATGGAAGGATTTATATTTCAGGAAAACTCATTGTGGTATCTATACAGAAAATAGGTTGAGGACTTCCCTGGTGGTGCAGTAGTTAAGAATCTGCCTGCCAATGCAGGGGACACGGGTTCGAGCCCTGGTCCGCGAATATCCCACATGCCGCGGAGCAACTAAGCCCGCGCGCCTAGAGCCCGTGCTCCGCAGTAAGAGAAGCCAACGCAATGAGAAGCCCGCGCACCGCAACCAAGAGTATACCCCGCTTTTGCGGCAACCAGAGAAAAGCCTGTGTGCAGCAACAAAGACCCAATGCAGCCAAAATTTTTAAAAATATAAATAATTATTTTTAAAAAAGAGAATAGGTTGAAAAAGCCTGAAGACAGAAAGCTCCATTAGAACGGAAGCTGTGAAGGTCAATTACAACTGGAGAAGGTGAGAAAGATCTCTATTAACAGATCTGTTAAGTTGGTTGTTGAAGTTTTGCCTGTCAGTAGATGAAAGAAGCTTTTGCTGAGAATGAAGTGGTTGAGGATTAATTTTTGAAGAAAAAGTGATAACTCGAGTTAATGGTATTTAGTTGTTTTAATCAGCATATTCAATTTTCTGAACTTCAGAGGCCTGTCCAGCCAACATATTGTCTTAGTATTGTTTTACCTAGCATGGCTTTGGAGGCCACATTATTTCAACTAAATCTTTAAAGTAATAAAAGTGTAGTAATTTGTAAATGTATTGGACACATGTTAAATATTATCTTCAGCAATGAGAAGAGTTCCTTATAAGCAAGAGTGCATTTTTTGTACAAAGGTAGGCTGTTACTTTGTTGAAAAGATCCCACACCCTGGAGACCAGCATTGCTGGTCTCTCACCCTCAAAATGGGCATATCATAGGATTCTTGAGGATATTTAATGAAATAATGGCTGTGTAAAGAAGGGGCTCAACACATGCTACCTACCTATACTTATCTTTCTCCTCTTCCCCTTCCAACGCCCCAGTGTAGGTACCCACAGGGCCGGCTAACCATGCGCCCATTGAATGAATGACCATATGACTCAGAGCTCCTTATTTTGGAATTTCGACCGCTTGGCAAGCATGAGTCTACCAGCATCTGTGAAGTGTAACGTCAATAACGTTTTGTTAATTTAAAAAAAAAAAAAAAAAAGCACCCACTAAACTACAAGTCCCGGCTTTTTCCTAGAAACTGACGAGTCACGTGACTTGCCCGGAATCCGGAAGTCTGGCCCGCTCGCCCAATCATGCCGAGAAACCTACGTAGCGGCGCCAGGATGGCCAATCCTGCTGACGCTTGCCCCGCGCCGCGCAACGCCGGGTCCCTCTTCCGCGCGCGACGCTGATGGGTCGTTAGCGGATACGGTGGCCGCGGGGGTGGTGTCAGCGGCCTCTGCCCGGCTTGGCGCCCGGCTCGGAGCCTGACTCGGCCCTCTCGTCTCGCAGCTGCGGTTCCACCATGGCTCCCAAAGGCAGCTCCAAGCAGCAGTCCGAGGAGGACCTGCTCCTGCAGGATTTCAGCCGCAACCTCTCGGCCAAGTCCTCGGCGCTCTTCTTCGGGAACGCCTTCATCGTGTCCGCCATCCCCATTTGTGAGCGCTTGGAGAGAGGCGGGCGGGGAGGCCGCCGGCGGGTCGGCCTGGGCGGGGACG
The DNA here is from genome assembly GCF_951394435.1 of Stenella coeruleoalba. NCBI lineage: Eukaryota > Metazoa > Chordata > Mammalia > Artiodactyla > Delphinidae > Stenella > Stenella coeruleoalba. Next base: position 37,120,665 of record NC_137150.1, on the reverse strand, counting down.
TGGCAGGGCCGGGCGGACCGGCGAGGCGTGAGCCGGCGCCCGCACTCTCCCCAGCTCGCCCTGGGCTCGGGGGCAGCACGTAGCTTCTGTGGGCCTCCGTGATCTGGTCCAGGGTAGTGGTGGGCGGCATCCCAGGAGAGTCACCTGTGGCGCGTTTTAAAAGTACACTAGCTCGTTCCCGGGCCTCACTCCTGCGGATTGTGAGTTACTCGTTCCGGGATGGCGGCCCCGAATCAGTATTAAAACTAACGCTCGGGTTAAGATCGTGTGATGTTAACATTTAAGCATATAGCCTATTTGCTTTTTTTCCCTACAACTATCGTTTGCTCTTACGAGATCTTAAACTTATTACTTATTTTGGAGAAACTCATGAATTAAGATGAGAGACATTAACACCTGCACTGAATTAGAAGTGTAGCTTTAGGAGAACTGCTTCACGCAGAACATTATTTTCCTAGTTTGACGAGAGAAGTTGCTAAGGGCCCGCTCTACAATGTGTAGTAACCCTTTTAATAAGCCTATTAGGGCAATTGTGAAATTCTTACTTGGATGGAAAAACTACACAGCCTTGGCCAAGGTTGTTTTTAGAGCTCAGGGTTCCCGAATGTGAATTTCCTGTCACATTGCTGCACTGTTGTTGGACAGTCAAATCCAGATGTATTTTCTCTTTCGGTTTTATAAAACGCAGCGTGCAGTTAACGTGGGTGGAGCCTTTTGGTTCACTGGCTGCACTGAGCACTGCCTTGATTTCAGATAACAGCCACGTCAGCGTGTAAACTCCGGTTTGGGGCTGCACATGGCGTTTTGGAATGGCCTGTAGTTAGTGTTATAGTACCCTTTAGAATGAAATTTGAAGTCTGAATTGTGATTTTGTTGAGCCAGGGTTCTCATTTTAGAAGCAGAAATCTCATAATGTACTAGTTATAGAAAGGTTATGTTTTTCAAGTGTTCTCAACTAGGGAAACTTGAGACTAACGTTTTACTGGATATCACACTTCTGAAGTTCCCCTTGTACTGTACTGGATTCCCTAATCAGGGCTGTATTTTACCAGGTTTAGCTATAATTAATTCAGCAGGCTTTTGTAACTGGCTGGTAATATTTTGTTTCTTTTTGTATCCCCCCTCCCCCTTTTATCTTAATTCAGGGCTATACTGGCGAATATGGCATATGGATCTTATTCAGTCTGCTGTTCTGTATAGTGTGATGACCCTAGTAAGCACATATTTGGTAGCCTTTGCATACAAAAATGTGAAATTTGTTCTCAAGCACAAGTAAGTATATTTCTCAAGAGAAAGTATATATTGTTGCATTTTTATATAGTAGGAGGTCTTCTTAAAGACCATTTGTGTGTGTGTGGGTTTCAGTAAGCACTATTTTGAGATACATATGTATGTATATTTGGAGGGGGAGGCACATTAATAGTATGAAGGAGTAGCAACTAATCGAAAAGCAGAGACAGTGCTTCTAACACTGCTATGGAAGTGGGTATTGATGGTGGAATTAAAACACTTAAGTACCATCCTTAATCATTGGGTTCAGAAAAACAAACCCACCAAGTAAAGTAACATTTTAGAAGTCAAATGGAATTCTTTCTAGAAGGAGTTGTTCCGGGCTCACCATGTAGAATTTTTGGATGTGAAAGAAGTGGTCTTTTTTTCTTATATTTAACACTGACATTTTTAATGCTAATTGCATTTTTCTTATGAGAATATGGAAATGTAAAAGGTTACTCTATTTCCTCTATTTCTACCTTCATTTTATCATGTCACTCTCCTGACAACTCTTCATGGCCTTCTCTTTTCTAAATGTATTAAATCCAGATTCTTCCAGGCCCTGGAATGCAAGTCTTCTGCCTCCTACCAGTGGGGCCTTGTCTTTTAGGATTGGGTCTTAGATCTTCTGACTCAGCTTTGAACTGACTTCTGACTCATCCTTTGAAGGTGACTCGTTCCCTCCCTCATTTAGAATCATCTTTCTTTCCATTCTTACATGTCTGGTATTTCAAGACTTCGGAATCTTTTCCAGAGAAATCTTAACTGTCCTTATTGTTCCTGTGTTAAGCTTTCTAGTGATGAGTAGAAACACATTGAGATGATCTCAGTTAACAGGGATTTATTGTAAGGAGGCCAGAAATGGTCTCAGCAGCTGAAACTGGCCTCAGCAGCCTCTCCACTGTCGTTCTTGAGTCCAGGTTGGAGTCCAGGTTGTGCGTGGCTGTTGCTAGAACGGCTAAATCCAGGTCATCTTTGTTGTCTCCCTGCTTGACAGCCCCTCTTCACTAACTGCCATGCCAGGATTCAGCCCATCTCGGCCTCTGCTGTCCTGGGCTGTCTTTCTTGTGAGGCATGGCCATCTGTGGATAGCGAAGCCCTCAGAAGTGGGCGTTTTGCATCACCCATCCTTTGTGATTCCCTTGGAATTCAGTCCCTTTGGGACCTAGTGTTTTTTCACTTGTTCTACATATCATTTTTATTCGCCTTTTTGGAGTCAAAAATCATGTTCTTTCCCCTCATTTCTCCTTTCGGCTTCTTGAGGGCAACTGCCATGTCTTTTGTTTATTTCCCTTACAATAGTTAATGGTACATTTAATTTAGTTCAGTAAAATTTCAGTGACCTACTGACTTAATACACTCTCTGAATGGAATTATTTTTTAGTCATAGTTTTGGTGTAATATTAAATATTGCTACTGACATCAAAACTCCTACAGATTGGCAAGATTGTTAAGGCTTAAAGAGCCAGCAAGATTCTGAGTGTGGGTAGGTGTTGGTAAAGAGAATGGCTTCAGAGTCGACAGTCTGGATTCCAGTCCCAGCTCTGCTGCTCTTAAATGCAGAACCTTGGGCATGCATTTCATCTTTCTAGACTTCAGATTCTTGAGCTGTAAAATGGGAGTACTAATGGTACCTCGTGGGATGGTGAGGATTAAATATGATACGTGCGACATAAACCATGGTGTCTGGCATGTAATAAATGTTTGTGTGCAGTGTTGGAGAGGTTGGGGGTGAGAGATCCCATAGGAATTTTTTTTTTAATGTGGCATGATTTTAAAAATGTTTGCAAAGATGTTTTTTTATCTCAGTTGGCTGAGAGCTGGGCCCGTGGATTTCCCTGTTTTGTTTTAGAGCATTCAGCGCTGAGTGAGGTTTGTTTTCTAAGAGCACTGAGATGGAGGGTAGGGCTTCTTGAGTTGTAATAAACCTACAGTGTGGCTGTTAATGTCTCTGTTAGGCGAGTATAGAATTGTAGACATAGAAGAGAAATTAACTAGTTATCTGGTTCAGTGTCTTCAGGAAGATTTGTCATGTGGACAGATGATTGACTATTTGTCCAAGAGATGCTTAGAGCCAACTCCTGAAAATAGTTTATGCCTGTGTCCTAGCACCCTGACAGTTGGGGGTGGTGGTGTGTGTGTGTATTTTTTTTTACCCTCTATTCTGCTAAGAAAGGTTTCTGCTGTAAACCATGTCCATTTCTTATCAATTGGCCTTTCCTAGAAAAAAGCAGTCTTATGGGAAGTTCAGGAAACACTTAATAAGTGCCTGGGATTTGCTAGAGATTAAGAGATGAGAGTCTCTGCCCTGCGGAACTGAACTTTTACATAATAAAATGAGTCAGGGAAAGTGGGACATTATAGTGTCTTAAAGTATCTCTTAAAGCAGCTACCTGCTCTCTTAGCTGCCTTTTTCTTTACGTTTCAGAACTTATTTCCTTTTACCTGTTTTTTTTAGACAAACTGATTTTCCTCCCTCCAGTTATCAATCTGTGGAAAAATACATCAGTTGAAGCTGACTAAAGGTTTTCTTTTTAATAATGTCACTTCTAACTTGATTCTTGAGTGAGAGATAGAGATGGAGATACAGGTAAAACCAGCCTGAATTTGTGCTTAATTTGTAGCCCAGAAGCTCATGTGGTTGGAGAAAGGTTGAGAACTATTGCCTTGAATGATCTTGGGCTTTTCAGGAATCCATCCTGATTTTCCCACAGTTTCCTTTGGTCCACTGACCAGAACTTAATATACATAGTAATGAGGATTGAGTAATTGAACATAGATTGAACAGATATCTGTCTCTATGGTGCACATCCTGTTGCTTTCAATACATCTCAGTATCGTGTTGAATGTTTTCTTAGTGGGACTTTGTAATTGTTATATTTTGCTTGTGATCAGTTATTACTTTTTCTATGTTTATGGCTAATCAGTTTCTCCCATATTATGAAAAATAAATCATGTTGAATTTAAATGTCTAATCTTTGGGAGGCTTTTTGTATTTCATCACAGGTTAAATTTTATCCTCTCTTTCACTAGCAACCCCATCTGATAAAATTCACCTCATAGATTTTTTTAGGATTATGTCATTTCTTTCTTTATCTGACTTATCACTAAAGATTCTGATCTGATTTCTTGAATAACACTTCCAGCCTTTTCTGGCTAATTCCGTATTATCTCTTGGTGCAACTCTCAAACCAGTAGTTTGTTTAACTAAAAGTGCTCTGGTCACTCCTTAACCATGTGGTATTATTTCTTTTTAGTGAAATTCCCCTTTGGAGTAAAGTTAAAAGCTTTACTTTAAGATATTACAGCTATTAATTCTGTCTTTGTTAAGCTTAGTTTTCTCTCCTGTTATTTATTGGAATTGAAATCATGTATCATTTGCTAATGCCTTAACAAATTTATTTGTGGAACAGTTAAATTATGAGTTAAAACAAAGTGGAGCTATAATGATTCATAACTAAACTGTGTTAATAGCATTTGACTTTTATTTCCATATTAAATACCTAACTTAGGAAAATTCTTCCTTTTAAGCAGAAATCAAAACACATCACTAATAAACCACATCTTGGAAGTTTCTTGAACTCCCTTTCTTTTGGCTAGCACAGTGTAATAAACTTGGAACTTTCTGTCCAGCTTATTTTCTTGAAATGTAAAGTATATAGTTGCCAATACAAGATACGAGTACAGAGTGTTTCTGAGAGAGTGTGATGTTCACTCCTGGAGCATGTGGAAACCTTTTTTCTTTTCCTTCCAGAGTAGCACAGAAGAGGGAGGATGCTGTTTCCAAAGAAGTGACTCGAAAACTTTCTGAAGCTGATAACAGAAAGATGTCTCGGAAGGAAAAAGATGAAAGGTTTGGCTCCCTATTTAAAGTGTTTGTGGTAATCAAAAAGGGGGTTGTTTGTAGAAAATAAGTTTTTGGTTTCTGCTTAGAGCATGTGGATATTAGAATTACCTGAGGAAAACGTTGGTATTAGAAGTCAGGGTAATGAGAATAATAACTGACTTTTTGAGTTTTTATTACTACCAGATACTTTTCTTTGTGTTGTACACAGTTCATTTATTCCTCCAAAGAGCTCCATGAGGTAGGTACTATTGTTTTCTCCACTTTACACCTGAGGAATCTGAGGTACAGAAAGCTCGGGTACCTTGCCCAAGGCCATAGATTAGCGTGTGGTAAAACCAGGATAAGAGTGCAGCTAGTCTGACTTGAGAGCTTGTATTCAGCTGCTCTGCTGGAATTTAGGAGCCTGCAGAGCTGTGTCCAGTGCTGGCTCTGCCACTTGGTAGCTGTGTGACCTTGAGGCTATCACCTAACCCCTCTGGGTCTGAAGAGTTTATGTTGTTGTGTGTTAGCATTTTTAGGTGGTGGTATTTCTGCTCCTGAGCTTTCCTGGGGACATCTGGTTCTTGGTTATCTGCATTGTTTGGGAAAAAGAAAAGAATTAGGTTTGTCTCCTGTTGCCGAATTCTGTGCCACATTTGTTAGTCCCACCCCCAATTTTTCCTGACAGCTGCTGTTAGAAGGCTAAAAAACAGTCTGACATCTGAATAGAAGTCTCTGAATGATTGAGTAAACTTGTGCTTAAGAGTTGCCAGATGGTTTAATAGAGTCATGAGTCGAGGCTGTTTTCATGGATCTTAAATTTTAGTATCTACGAGGTGCTTTATGAAACGGAATTTTTATCCCACTTTTCTCCAGAAAGACTTTGTGGGGACTTGCAATATTAAATTGCATGTGAAACAAAGCAATACAATTTAAAAAGATCAGAAACCGTTTAAAAGTAAGAAAAGGTGGATGAACAAGGACTCAGCATTAGTTACAGCAGTTGGGCACTAAACTCAGCTCTGAGCTTCCAAGTGTCAGAGGAAGCATCCAGAGTCACCCAGCTTTCATTGCTGGATGAGAAGCAGCGTGCACGTCCTTCTGGAAAGAAACTTTCCTGGCGCTGAATCTTGGAAGGACTTTATCAAGTGGATCCTTATTTAAGGGACACTGAGTAACTTAATGAACAGTGTCTTCTACTGTGGTTTTGGACAGGCACCAGAACATTATTGAAATGATTACGTCCTATGGATCCTTCATAAAACTGAAGGCACAATATTAAACTCATGACAGTGAAGGCCTGTTTTCTATGGAACCGCTTTAAAGACCTCTGGCTCTGCATAGCTTTTGTTTTTAGAATTGCAAAGTTTTTTTTTTTTAAAGATTTTTTTGATGTGGACCATTTTTTAAAAAATTAATTAATATTTATTTTTGGCTGTGTTGGGTCTTCATTTCTGTGCAAGGGCTTTCTCCAGTTGTGGCGAGCCGGGGCCGCTCTTCATCGCGGTGCGCGGGCCTCTCACTGTCGCAGCCTCTCCTGTTGCGGAGCACAGGCTCCAGACGCGCAGGCTCAGTAGCTGTGACTCACGGGCTTAGTTGTTCCGCGGCATGTGGGATCTTCCCGGACCGGGGCACAAGCCCGTGTCCCCTGCATCGGCAGGCGGACTCTCAACCACTGCGCCACCAGGGAGGCCCTGCATAGCTTTTTTTTTTTTTTTTAATTTTTTTTTTTTTAAATAGCTTTTTTATTGCAAGTTTTTGCATAGGGATAGATATTAGAGAATCTAGACCACTTTCTTTTAACCTTTTCATCAAATTTTAATATTCATTAGAACATTGGTTCTTAAATGGAATGCACATCATAGTTACCCAAATTTCAAAATGCTTGTTACAAGTTCTTACAGGTCTTACAGGTTTTAGGTGATTAATTGTATCAGAGATGGCAGATGGGTCTCTTCTGCCCACTACAGACTTGCCTGATTTGGTCTGGCACTTTTTCTTGATCCTGGGATGTGTCTCAGAATCTTTCTCAGTGTGGTGTTCAGGTAGTCTCCACTAGTGGATCAGAGTTGGAATTGGAAATGAAACCTCTTCGCCGTTGTCTAGTCCAGGTATTTCAGAGTAGGATGAAATGGAGGTTTTATTGATATATAAAATGCAGACTGTCAGAATATTATAAAATTTTCATTCTTGTCACCAGTAGAAACGTGTGCTGTTTGTAATTCTCTCGCAAAGGCCATGCTGGATACAGTTGTACCCAGGTCTGTACTCATTATTGATGCTGCTAACTGGATCCAAGACTCCCTTTAAGATCCAGTATTTTTCTTCCTCAAAGGATTAGTTACTTCCAATAGATTTAAGAGAAGGCTTATCGGCATCTTTCTGCCCAGAAGGGTATCTTCAAACCTCTATCTAAAATCATTTGGAATACGGACTACATGCCACTTTGAACCTACTTTTCTACCTTTCCAAGGAAATTAGCAGAGGAGAATCAGATTCATTAACATTTGTCCCAAGGTACAAATGTTATTTCTCCTTGACTTACTGACGGTCCATCATTTAGTATTATCAGATTGTAAGAGTTGTTGAGTTTTTTGGTCTCAACTTTTCTCCTGTTTTAGGAAGTGCTCCTTGGAAAAATGACTGCTTGAGAAGTTCTCCCAAACTAGATTTCCTACCAGTGAAGCTTTTGTGGAACCATTGCTGATGAGGGCAAATGGAGGTCCTAAACTTTTTCAAAATAAACCAGGGTGGACTAGAAAAAGTTGAGAGCTGTCAGACAGTCCTGACTGTGTATACCCTGATGTAACACACGGTCTTTGCGAGCTGGGATAACCTAAAGGATTAAGCCACTCTTTCATCAAAAATGTCTTGAAGATGGTTCTGATTCAGGGCATGATGGGGAGTTAGGGAAAATTGCTGCGGTGGAGGTGTGATAATTTAATCACCAGCAGTAAAGGCATGCTAGTGGCCTACTTAAGGAACCTGTCTTCACTGGGTCTTGTGCCAGAGCCTTAAAAACAGAGGCAATTGTTCTGAGTGTTTTGTAGCATTAAACCGTGTTGGGACTATGGATATTTCTGGGCTGGTGTTTTCTTTGATCATTGTTAGAATGGTGTAATGTATTAATTCCAAGTCACGTATAGTTTTTAAATTTACATTTAAACTTCTCTGAAATCAGAAGCTATTTTATAGTTGATAGCTGCATTTAATGTAATGTCCTTCACTTCTTCCAAAGTTTACAGCAAATTGAAGATTTATTAAGTTGATGGTATCTACAGAATCAAGGAAATATGGCGTATGTATTAGAGACCACAAATTTCTTCTGACGAAGATGAGGCTAAACCTTCCATTTAGCTCCTTTACAGCCATGCTTGTTGACTTTGGATTAGAACATTTGGTGACTAAAACATGGCAGTTAGTACTGACGTTAGCCATAGTGCTGTCCTTAGGATTAGTTGGGGCTACTATCTGGCCCCAGAGTAATGTATCTTTCTGGGGGAGAAAACATCTATGGCAATGAGTTACAGCCTTTTTGATAATGACCTGCAGTAAAAAATATATATATATATTTTACTCTTTGACCAAATACACTTTTACATACACACATGTAAATCTTTCACAGAACAATAATTATTACCCTACTGTATGTGATGCACTTGATACTTTTCTGTTTTTTCCTTTTTTTCTTTAACATGCTGGTCTCAACTCACTCTAATTTTTCCCGAACATCAGATCCACTCAGTTGATTTCATGTCCCACTAATGGGTCACAGCCTACCTACTCTTTTAACTTTGTAAATTGCTTTACAAAGTTAATTAACTGAGGGAAATAAAGGTTCCCTTATTCATAGGCACCCTGGAACTTCCTGTTGCCTGTGTGAAGAGGTAAAAGAAAAGGTTGATAAAGTACTAGTAAATTACTATGATATCATAATGCGTAAAGAAGATTAAATAAAAAGTAAATGGGTTTCACAGAAGTTAAAAACTCCTCCTAATGGTCAAGCAGATTCTTAGTTTGAATTAAATAAAGATGGATAAAGAGAGTCACAGACAAGTCTGCTTCTGTGATGCCACAGCTAGCTTTGTCCATGGGCTTGTCTTAAGGCGAAATATTGAAGGCTGACATCTGTAGACTGTAGAGGGTCTCAAGCCTCAAACAGCTGAGAAAGCCCTGTCAGGCTGCTAATCATCAAGTTTGTTTTGGGTGAGTACCTAGAGAAAGATGCCTATTTCAGTTGCTGATGAAACCAAGCTAATTTCAATTAATCAGTCCCTTCCTGCAAAGCTCTAACTGCCTGGGAAAAAGGTAACATCCCCAGCAACTGTTTCTTGAGCATGGATAAAGTTTTTGTCTTTTTTGGCTGCATCGTGCGGCTTGTGGGATCTTAGTTCCCTGACCAGGGATTGAATCTGGACCCCAGCAGTGAAAGCACCGAGTCCTAACCACAGGACCACCAGGGAAATTCCTGAGCATCAGTAAAGTGAAATATCTTTTTCAGTAGGAAAAAGGAGACAATGCTGACTGAATTTAATATTAAAAACAGATTCTGCCCAAAACACTTAAGGAAGAACTTACTATGAGCTAGAGCCATGTGGTATTTAAAATTTTTAGTACCTGTTTAAAAACTTAAATGACTTGTTTTGTGTCCACAGAATCTTGTGGAAGAAGAATGAAGTTGCTGATTATGAAGCTACAACATTTTCCATCTTCTATAATAACACCCTATTTCTGGTCTTGGTCATTGTTGCTTCCTTCTTTATACTGAAGAACTTCAACCCCACAGTGTATCCTTTAAAGGTTGATTATCTTTTTTAGAAGTCTAGAAACAGTTCGTTTTAGTTTTGATTTGTCTGAGTTATTTTCTGGTAACAAAAAACGACACAGGGAGTCAGTCCTTTAAAAAGCACCGTGACCTCAGGCAAGTTTCTGGACATTTAAAATACGGGCTTTTGGTTTGATCTGAAGTTCTTTTAAGTTTATGAATTAAGACTTCATGATAAATAAGTATTACAAAGCAGTCTTACGTATATGATGATGTGTACCTGCCTAGTTTAAAAAAACTTCTAAGGAGACAAAGCAAACTTGCCTTCTTTGCTACCTCCTGGCATGAGCCCTGTGTCTGCTGGTACTTTGGGGCTTTGGGGTTGGGTGGATAGGCAGTGGAGTTAAATTGGCACGTTTCATAATAGCTTAACGGTGTTTCAAGCTGCTCTTAAATTGAGCTTTTGGGCAAGAATCAGTCTTCTCTTATTAAGGTAATTTATTAAAGGTATTATCCAGGGATGTGCAGCCAAACTTTTAACCATTGGAGATTTTGATGTAATAAAATATCAGACACCCTCCAACTTGTATCTCCTGGGATTACTGGAGTGGTGTGCCCCAAACACTCTAGTCCTGAGGCTGAGAGTAGCTGCAGACTTTCAGAACCTCCTTGCTTTTACAGGCTAGTTGTAGCCAAAACACTGATAGACAGAGAAGACTTATTTTTCCTTTGCTCTTGATGTGGGGGTTGGGGGGTTGGGGAAATCAAGTCCCTTCTTCCTCCCCATGTTCTTTGATCAGTTCGTTTCCTGCAGGTTAAATGGAATTCAGATGTTTTATTTGTGATCATGTGTTCTAGGTTTCTGTCTCAAGTGTTTTCTTTTTAAAATTGGAACACGTTTCCTGTGAATGTTCTTCATTCTTTATAATCTCCTCTCTTGTAAATTGCATTTGCAGACATTAATGACATTATTGTCATTAGACAGCGGCAGGAGGGAAACAGTACATTCCAAAGAGATGGGTTCTTTTTGTTTTGTTGAAAACCAATTTGGGGTTGATTTTTCCTTAACATTAAATTCTTACAGGAACTACATTTTGTCCATAAGTGCTTCGTCGGGCCTCATCGCCCTCCTGTCTACTGGCTCCAAGTAGAGCACGTCAGCTTCCCTCCACCGCCCTGGCTTTGTGTCTATGGGTGGCCTGTGGTATATGGAAAAGTAGCAGGGTGGTCAGGGTGGAAGACACACAAGCTGTTTTTGTAAAAGTCTGGAGTTTGAGGGTTTGAAAAACCCAACAAAATGTAATTCAATATTTGTTTATTGGCTCTTTTTTTTTTTGACAGATTGTTGAAATTAAATGAATTGAAAGGGAAACTCAAGAGTACCAGGACATTTATTAAAAGGCAAAAGTGTTGCAATATGTTATAATCACAAGGGGAGAAAATAACTTGTTTCCTTGACTTGTCAGAGGTCACAGTAACCTGGACTGAGCTGTTATTATTTATAATAGTAGCAAGAAGTTAATAATTGGTTCTGTGTGTTCCAAGCACAATATTACAACTTTTTTTTGAACCACAAATATCAGAATGAGTCCTCTCCCTCTGGGGGATTGAACAGAAGCTTCATGTTTGCAAGTCTCTGAATTTGTGATTTGAAATAACTCAAAGTTAAAACATTAGTTTCTCCAACTTGGAGAAGAGAAACTTGTGGAAAAGTTGTTCTTTTTTTTTTTTTAAAGGAAGAAAGGCAGCCAAGGTAATAATCTAAAAATAGTGCCTAGGCATATGAGAGTTGTCCTATGTGGTTATTAAAGTACACACTGCTCAGCTCTATAGCTTTGGTCCTGGGTGTCCAGGGAGGTTAGCTTGACCCTACCATGTTGGTTTGACCTATTAAAAGAATGGAATCATTGTTTTCTCTTGACCGGGGTCTCACATCACTGGAGGAATGTTCAATAAGAGAAGCGCTTTCCTGAATATTGATGTGTAAAAGACCAAAGTAATTTTTGTGATCTTAGTTCTGGAATTCTAAGAACTCTCCAAGAAATTACAGTGGTTTTGGTGCTGGTCAGCATTTTTCCATGAGGACTTTTCATAAATTTGACCCTTTAGTCCAAAGGTTCCTATCAATTGTAAACAAAATATTGATCTCTTTAGACCTTGTGGGTCCAGCCAAGAGCAGTCTCTTGCATTTTTTAACCAGTGTGTTTACAGGTAATTATTTTTTTCTATAGGCCACGATTTGAAAAAGTTTGGGAAACTCTTCTTGAACCTACATCACTTAAAAGGTTATGGACTCACAGGTGATAATTCCTGTCAGCTTTTGACCACATCCAGTACTTTTCTACAAACAGTATCTTAAAGGAAATATACTCCCAATGGCTAATCTTAACTTTAATGTTTGGTTTCTACTTCTAACTTTAAGGTGAATGTTGCAAATAATATTCACCATTTATAACTATAGAAAGATATTCACCAGGAGTCCATCTTCCAATTCCATGCTGTTGGATGTTTTGGGAAGTCACATCTAAGAACCTGGAAGGAAGACAGGCCAGGAGTACATTTGCCTAGTGACCCAGATCATCATTATCTTCAACTGAGGATTAGATTTCATCATTGCTTTTAGAAGTCTGCAGTTCTTTACTTTTCTCTGGTACATTGTTATCCATGTGCCACCACTGGGTAATAAGGGGTTAATGGGGAAGTCAGAAGAAAGACCCTGCATAGTAGTTAGTGTAGCACATAAGAAGTTTATTTTTATTATGTTTTAACTTTTTTTTCTGTTGATTAATAACTGGTCAGTAGTTTGGTGGCGTGGCGTTTGTACCAATTGCATTTGCTTATTTGACAAATGACTATTTGACAAACCATCAATGTCTACTGTTTGTTACCAGAGCTGGGTCAAGTAATTTTTTACCTGTAATTTTTAACTTGCAGGTAAAAAATTGCCACTAGGTGGCAGTGCCTGTATAGATGGGAAAAAAATTCTTATAATACAGTATACCTGAGATGGGGTGGCAAAATAGGGGCATCGGTGTGACGTTCTTAATAGAGTGCCTCTTGAGTTAATAAACTGAATAATTTGTAGAAAAGTGAGGAAGCAAAATTTGGTTTTGGTCCTGAAATTTTCCTATGGCACTTTTTGTTTTTAATCCTGATAATAGTTTCTAACTTTCTATACTGTCAGATAAATTCTGACCTATAAGTTCATAAGACATATTCTGATGGTTCTGCAGTTTTAACTAAGGATTTACTGTACCAGTGCTTTACTCTTAGGAGCTGTGGAACCTTTTCCCCAGCACTCTCCGTGTCACCTAGAAAGACTGTGTAGCACATAGAATTATGATGTGCTGGATCTGGCTTAGTTTAGTAAAAGCCTGCTGGAGAATTTTTATCTTAAAAATACCTCTTATCGGGCTTCCCTGGTGGCGCAGTGGTTGAGAGTCCACCTGCTGATGCAGGGGATACGGGTTCGTGCCCCGGTGTGGGAAGATCCCACATGCCACGGAGCGGCTGGGCCCGTGAGCCGTGGACGTTGAGCCTGCGCGTCCGGAGGCTGTGCTCCACAACGGTAGAGGCCACAACAGTGAGAGGCCCGCGTACCGCTAAAAAAACAAAACAAAAAAATGCCTCTTATCCAACACCAGTAAAATAAAAGGGGTTTTGCTGTAATTGGGATTCAAAGTGATTTAATTCCTGTTTTTACACCCCTTGTGATAAGTTAGAAGTTCATTTATAACTTAATACTTGGGTTGAAATTATTCTTAGCCAGTAAAAATCTACTGGTTGACCTATATGGTATATTATTCTAACTTGGATAGAATAATTTGAAGCAAGTTTGAAGTTAACAAATGTGGAGATTGGCTTTATACCCAAAATTCTTATGAAAGGTCTTACTAAGTTTTTTCTTTTTTTGGTCACACCGCATGGCTTGTGGGATCTTAGTTCCCTGACCAGGGATTGAACCCACGCCCTCAGCAGTGAAAGCACAGAGTCCTAACAGCTGGACCGCCAGAGAATTCCCAAAAGGTCTTGCTTATTGAGTATCATTAAGTTTTGCTTTGTAAAATTTATATTTTCCTTAGACTTCTTCATAAGAACCATGTGATTAAGTATATCATCTTTATTACATTATTTCATGTTAACCATTAATTTCCCATGCATGTAAATGCACATTTTTGTAGTTACTGATCAGATGCTTGTAAGGGCTGTAAGGGGTTATCTCCCACACCTCCTTGGACTCCCAAGTAGGGGGATTCATTGAAGATTAGGAGGGTCTTTTGGGTGGTTGGTTTGATTTTCATGGAGGTGGTTACAGATGAACTTCTCATTGGCCTTCATGAGTTTTCATTGCATTTCTTTGACCTTTCCTTCTTAACTGATCCTGAATTTGGATTCATTTCCAAGTTTTTTTAACTTAAAAAATCACACACACTTTTTCATAAAGCTTTAAAGCTAAAAAAAATCACCCCTAAAAGAGCACTGGACTGGAACACAAAATACTTGGGTTCTAGGCCTGGTTCTACCATCAACTTGCAGTATGAGTTTGGGCGAGTCCTTTAATCTCTTCAGGCCTGGGTTCCTCATTTGCAGGGAGTGGGGTGGTCTCAGAGGTGGCGAAGGCCCCTTGAAGCCCTGCCATCAACCTGGTGACCCTTGCTGCACACTGCGGATGAAGATGAAGTGGCAGTTCTTACAGTGGGAAGCCAGGCACAGGGCTTCTAGTTTTCATTTCCCTTGGCTGAGGTTTCAGTGTGTGGCTGGCTGCCACCCAGGTTACCCTTTGGAATGGTATGTTCTCTGCCAAGGAAATCTTTCCAGAAAAGAAAGGAAAATGAGAGTGCATGGAAATTTTTCTTAAGGATAGAACTGTGAAATGTACTTATCTAGTATATTTACCATGGCACATGATTTGTATATAAAACTAGATGTTCCCACGGCCAAGCAATGTTGGTATTTGATTTTAATTTGCAGGTTCTTTTAAATGCGTTTGAGAAGCTTTAACCTTAGTACGGAACATATCTAAAACCCAAGGAGAAATATCTCCAGTAGCTAATCATTTTCTCCATTAACAAGAGAAAAAAAGTCTGGGTTGCAAATTAAATCTTTTGATAAATCTATTTCTGTTAGGTATCACTCAGTGCAGCTTACCTGCCAACATTTTTTTTTTTTGCGGTACGCGGACCTCTCACTGTTGTGGCCTCTCCCGTTGCGCAGCACAGGCTCTGAACGCGCAGGCTCAGCGGCCACGGCTCACGGGCCCAGCCGCTCCGCGGCATGTGGGATCTTCCCGGACCGGGGCACGAACCCGTGTCCCCTGCATCGGCAGGCAGACTCTCAACCACTGCGCCACCAGGGAAGCCCCCAACATTATTATTATTTAAGTGATTCTTACTGCCTGTTTTATGAAGATGGGTGTGTGTGTGTATATATCTCCTATAATGATATATATATAGCCTTATAATGATAGATCAGATAAAAACTAATTGTGAGATTAAATGCACAAATGCTTTTATTACTCTAAGCAAATAAACTGCAGTTCCAATTAGACAACTTCAGCTCATTTATGCATACTGGATTGATAGAATGCACAATGAACAACTGAAAAATGATCCATTTCCATCATTAATCTGATACGCTTGGGTAAAAAACGCACTGTTTCCCTATTAGAATACAGGTAATAGTAATCAAAAAGAAAATTTGTTGGTACGTCACACTAACATTTTAAGTTTGAGAACTTAATCATGAAATACATATCTGGAAATGATGGCAGAAAATAGCATTTTAAGCTGATAGTACATTTCTTCTGTAAGTCTCAGTGGTTTCTACATGGGGTCCTGTTGGCCAGAAAATTAAATTAGAATTTCGTACATGCTCAGGTGTCCAAATAGAGATAGAGGACCCTCCCCCCTCTACATACACCTTAAAAGTGGGGAAAAAAGTTTTCTCCCTCCTTACAGGTACACGCAGTATACTGTCAGTTTTTCTCAAGTCATATATTCATGAGAGTAGGTAGCCAAGTAGTGGCAGGGCGGGATATACCTCAGCTTCTGCGTGCCACAAGGCTAGGCCCCATTAATCCATGCAAAGAACTTTCATGCATATAGTTTAATGCACACAGTGTGATTATGGAATTAGGAAGTTCTTTAACATTTACTTTTCTTTGGGCAAGTTGCTTCACCCAGCATATGCTGAGTAGTGACAGCATTTTTCTCAAAGCCCATGATTCACTTTCATGTTAATAACTTCTCAAAAACACCAAGCATGTAAAATCCCAGTGCTAATTAAACAGCAAACATTTGCCTTTCTGGGTATTTTACAGATTTACTTACAAAACTGAGCATGTGTATATTTATTTTTAAAGCTCAAATATTTAAACTTGCAGAAGCTGTGCCTACAAGCAGTCAAAAGTATAAAGCAGGTTTTAGGAAAATGTAGGTAAAAATGAACACTTCATTGCAGATACATTTTATTCAAAGCTAGGCTTCCATAGTAGTGTAATTCTCCCTTTCATAAGTTAACCAGACTGTCTCTGGTTAAAGACTAGGGTCTTCATCCTTTTACCATCTCTCCATGCAAATGGACATAACATTAGAATCCTAATAGACCACCTTGGAGGAATTGCTATACAGGGCCATTTTTGAGGCCAAGCAACACTAAATATTTAAAAGGTAACGAAAGCAAATACCTAGGCATTTCACTTCTGTTGAATGACAAGTGAAAACAACTCTTGCTAACATGAATGTGAAAATAGAAAAAAAAATGTAAAATTGTTTCAGCTGATTTTTCAAGCAAGACTTCGGAGTGAACAGAGCCTACTCTTTCTGATGCAATCCACATTGCATCTGTGGATGTTGTTCATTTGAAAAAATATATCTGTACAACCTTCTTTAAGTTACTAAATGCCTGAAGGTAGTATGTCTTTCCCCCGCCACATGCTTTCCTTTGCATAAACATGAGATGTACAGAGCAATGTAAGAACAGGTGACTGCAGTCCCAGATAAGAAAATAGAATGGATTTTCCTGGTTGTGAGTTTTCAGATGTGTTCATAATTCAGGTGCACAGTGGTAGCGACAGCAGAAACCTCAGAATCCGGGGAAACTAGAGGTTGAGCAGTGGGCTGCTAAGTGATTCAGAACACCGGCTAGTAACACCGTTCTGTACCTGTATAGACTGCTGCTTTACCCATGCAGCTTCTGCGGCTCATGCACTGCCTTATGATCTATAGTCCTTTTTGCTGTAGGGCTTGTTGCGCAATATGTTATCGATCTCATTTACCACGTGTGATGTCATCTTTGGGAGAACCTGAGAGCATGAGAGGAACAAAGAATGTGGTTAGTACTTGGTACTTGTTCTTTGTGCTCAATATTAAGCAAAGTCATCTAGAATTGGATACATTTATAAACCACCACCAGAATGCTACCTCCCCAGCAGACAGGAAGCTCCCTAAAGTCAGGGGCCTTGTTTTGTTCACACTTTATCTCCAGAGCCCGTAAGAGTACTTGGCCCATAGTAGGTGCTCATAATTATTGGTTGACTGAGTAAATGAAGGCTCATAGAAATATAGAATATCTAGAGCAGCTCTGTCCAATAGAAATGAGAGCCATATATGTAAATTTAGATTTTCTAGTGGCCACAGTAATGAAAGTAGAAAGCAGGTGAAATTAATACATGTTTTACTCCATTATATTCGAAATATCATTTGAACAGGTAGTCAGTATAGAATATTATTAGATGCTTTACATGTTTTTAAGTACTAAATCTTTGAAATCTAGGGTACATTTTACACTTGGAGCGCATCTCCATTTGGATTAGCTTTAATAGCCACAGGTGGCCAGAGGCTACAGTAGTGGATAGCACAGGTCTAGAGACTAAGGAGAGATTCAGTCCAGCTGGTGGACAGAATCCTGGTGAAGGATGGCCACAGGTTAACAGGCATCCCAGGTAGATGGAACAGCATGAAGAAGTGAAAAGTCTGTGAAACGGGGTGATACAAGTGTAGAGTGAGTGGGGGAGGGGTGGGGATGGTGGGAATAGAGGAAAGGGAAGTTGAGGTAAACAGCGGAAGGCCTTGAATGCCATTTTTTGGAGTTGGGACTTTATGCTGTAGGTGGTGGGGAACTTCTCAGGACTTCTTAGCTGGGAGTGACCCCATCAGACACATGGAGGTATTCTGAAGGAAGAGTTGGAAGGAGATTGAAAGGGGACACATGTTAGAAATTTGTTGCAGTCCTAGCCAGACACTGAGAGCCTTAACTGGACAGTGGCGGTGGAGGAGAAAAGGAGAGTGCCTCTGCGGGACATTCTGGAGGCTGATGGTGATCTCACGACTGGGTGACTAGGAAGATGCTGGTGTAGGTAATTAATTGTTGAGAGACCACAGGAGGAGAAGTTTGGAGCCTAAGTTTGGGGTAGGATATGCTGAGGTGAAGGTGCCTTTGGGATCCCACGTAGAAGTGACTTGCAGGCAGCCAGAAGGGCAGCTGTGGAGCTTAGTGGCAGTGGAAGGACTGGAGTTGAGAATTTGCAAGTCATTTGCACGGTCATGCTCAATGAAGCCCTGGGGAAGGATGAGATCATCTAGGGCCAGCAAGCATTTATTGCAAGAAGTGGGCCAAGGGCACACATTACACCATAAGACAAGGGACAGAGGCAGGCTTCTTGCAGGAATAGTCTGAGCCTGTGTGGAGTCTGTGGTGAAATACATTCATGATGACTGATTCTGAGGTTTCCACCTCACCCTTCCTCTGCTGCAGTCATGTTGGCCAGCGTGACCTTGTCTCCACTCACATGCTCTCCCCAGAAGCCTCAGGGTTTGGCAGGGTGGTAGAGCTCCTTCCTCACTGGTCTGGTAACATTTTCCTCTCTGAATGAAGCTAAAGCACATTTGGTTTCCCACTAGCCTTGGAGCATCAGAGGATCTCAGTTACTGTGCGATTTAAATGTGAGACTGCAACACTGAGACTCAAATCTAGAAGCTGGTTGGAAGTTTTGTGTCTAGAATACAGTGGGCTAGCCATGTGAGGAAAAAAACTCTTCATTCACTACACCAATAAGAAAAGAGATCTAAACATTAGTAAAATGAAACCATAAAAGTACTTGAATAAAACATGAAAAAATAATAGTGTTATAAGACCTAAATGTTCAAGAGAAGCCATACATGAAGAATTTTATGGGAAGTTGCCCAATTTTTTAATGTTGGCAACTGTTTTAAAACATTTTCGTCCCTGCAGGTCACACAAACATCCCATGAGCTAGCAAGTTGCACGCATAGTAGTATCCTGACTGCAGTAATTGGCGGGTGAGGGGAGGTCTGGCTAGCGTTGCCGGCTGGAGGCATTAGGGGAGCTCTCCCAGGACTGGGTCACTGTCAAGATGGACCTTGGGGATGGAGCCGGATTTGGCCAGCCTGGGGTGGTGGACACTTTGCAGGAGGAGGGCCACTATTCTGGGGATTAGGATCCCAGGGAAGGGAGGGGAGGGGAGATGAGCCGTGGACGGGAAGGCCCGACCGCTGAGGAGCCTGGACTTCTCTGAGTGGATGGTGGGGAGCCTCGAGGTGCTTTAAGGCTGGAGGGTGGGGACCTGTGCAGGTGATGGGCTGCCTGCAGCTGTGGCTCCTCTCCAGCCTCTCATCTCTTGAGGCTCTGATTTATAAATGCCTCTCTAGTTTATGCTCACGTTAGGCACATTCGCTCCTTGGAGCAGCTGCCTTCCTGTGCCCATTAGAAACTTCTTTTCCTTATAGATGCTGGCACTGCACTCTTTCTATCCAGTCCCACCAACTGCTGCAGGGAGCCCCCAGCCACACAATCTACTCTCACCACATCAAGGGGCCCAGTTACAGCCTGCCAAGGGTGGAATCTGTGGCGCTGGGCTCACGGGAGGTGGAGTAGAAAGGGAAAAGGGAAGGTAAACCCTCCTGGTAGCAGCCTCCCTGCTTGGACAACATCCCTTTTCTCTTACCCTTTGAGCATGGAAGCCCCATCGTGCCACCAGCCAGAGCCTTGCTAGGGAGGAAGTGCTTTGGCAAGATGACTGCCTCAGTTTTCCTCTGAAATGTTATCTTTGGCTACCTGGAGTATTGCCACAGCCCAGGAACTACCTTTTCTCTTTTTTACCATCCCAGGCAGTATGAGTCCCCCCTTGCAATGGCAGCCATCACTCTATTAGCTGACAGGAATCCTTTTTCTTGCCAAGCCATCTGCAAGTCATGCCTCTCTTTCCAAAACCTGCAGACTCCTTGACCTTCATGGCCACCATCCTTGCTAGTCCAAGCCACCATCACCCGTCACCCGGACAACCTGTCCTTGCCTTTCTTCATTCTGCTTTTCACACAACAGCCAAAGCAATCTTCCTCCTCTTAAAACCCTCCAAAGGATTTGCTGTGAGTAGAACAAAATTCTGACTTCTCTAGTGTTCCGTGTGACCTGTCCCCTGCCCCCGCCCACCGTCCTTTATGCTCACTGCATGTTGACCACATTTGCCTTAGGCTGGTGCTTCCTGGAAAAAGCCAAGTGCGTCTGCGTCTCAGGGCCTTTGTACTGCTCTTCTGTGTGTCTGCTCCTTCCAGGGCTTTTCACGTGCTGCATCCTCCACTTGAAGGCTTCAGAATAAGCATATCCCAGAGGAGCTTTTGGCAAGGACATTATCTAAAGTGGGCTCACTCATTTCCCAGTTAGTCTCTATTACAATACCATCTTTAGTTACTTAGTAAACCTTCTCACTTGAAATTATTTTATATGTTTCTTTATCATGTGCCTCTGCCACTGGAATATAAGCTCCTTGAAGGATGGGTAATATCTTTCTGGTTTCCTGTGGTGTCCCCAGTGCTGAGTACAGAGTAAGCTCTCAGGATCTCCTGAATGAACCACGGGATAGAAGAGTGAGTCTTAATTCCCTCTTTCTCAGGCAGCCCGTGAGCTCTTGAGGGCACCGTCCTGTGCTTATCTCGGAACACTCTCTGCCTAGCATGGTGCCAGACGCAGAATAAGCACTCAATGAGTATTAGTGGAATTGAAATCACTGGGTTGCATTTCAGTGCTTTTGTGTATAGACTGTTCCCGTTTCCTCCTCGTCATTGCGGAGCCTTTATCTGTTCCCAGAGCACAAGTGAAAATAAGAAAAGGTGGGGAGGCTTTCTTAAGAGGGAGCAGGGACAGGGAACCCCACAATCTGGGAGGAATTCTCAGAAGCTGAGAGGCAGAGATGATCACCCAGCTGCACAGCCCTAAGAAAGGTGACGGTAGAGAAGAAGGTCTGCACCGTTTATCTGCCAGCATATTCAAGGCTATTCTTCAAAAGGATTTTTTAAAGTTTTAAGTTTAATCAAGCTTGTCCCCACCTCCATCTACTTCCTTCTGGGAGAGGTAACAGGGCTAAGTGCTGGTTTCGGGGACAGATGGACAGGGGAGAAGCTGTGAGGCACTTCTGTTTGGGCAGGTGATACAGCTACGGCAAGAGCCGTGGAAGGGCTCGTTCCTGCAGCCTCTGGCTGGGCTGAGAGTGGGGCAGGCTCAGGACCGAGATGTGACCTTTGGGGGCAGGGGATGGTCACCACAGCCACCAACCTCCACCCTCTCCTCAGAACTCCCAGGAACATCTCTCTCCCACTTCCCCTCCTGCTGCCTTACAGGCTCCCCAGGTACAGCTGCAGGCTTCCTCCAGGCCTAGCAATCCCTGCAGGGGAGGGAATGGGGGTGGGCGCTCCTGAAATTGCCGTTAGGGAGATGTGATCCTGGAATTCTGAGCCTATTTGTCTTAAAAGTGTCAAACATTCATTCATTCAATAGGTATTTCTTGAGTGTTGACTAAGGGCCATAGAGTCTAGGAACTGGAAAATCAGTGGAGAAGCAAGAAAGACACAAGTCTCTGACCTCAGGGGAGACAGGCGATTATACTATGTTATCGTAAGTGCTGTGATGGGGAGAGAGATCCAGGATGCTAGGAGAGCAGAAATGAGGGGCCTGGCACACTGTAGACTGGCAATAAATATTTGTGGGGAAAAAAGTAAATACATGATGTGTGGATATTGTCCTACGGCTACTACATTTCAAGCTGGTTATTAGGCAGGCTTGTGTGGTTCGACCTGGGAACCCAGTCGTCAGGTGTAACATTGCTTGGGTCATAGAATACACTGTCCCACAGACACAAGCCATCCTGAGAAATGAGCCCGGAGGAGACTGCCTGTTAATCAGCAGAGGACATCCCTGGATCCACATACTGTGAAAGTTCTGTTGCTTCTTTTGCCTTTGTCCCCATTTCCCTTCTTCCCCTATCTAGGAACAGGTAGCCTATTCCCTATATTAGGGGCTTTCATGCAACTCAGCTGTGACACAATGAAGGACAGAGGTGGGGAGATGGGACACTGCCTGGGGGCATCTTCAAAGGCACCAGGAAACTCCCTGGAGTTGGTTGGAAAGGGCTGCAGTACTTGCCTGAATGGCACCGAGGTTTTCAATGAGTTGTTCAGGAGTGGATGATCCCAGGAGCACGGAACTCACACCCTCGTTTCTCAGGCACCACGCTGGGAAGAGAGAGCAGTCGGTCAGGAAGTCAAAGCACTTCTGACTGTTGATGAGTTTGCACACACCATTTGTAGCTTCCGTTGTCACAACCAAAACATATTAATTTGGGGGGAGGATGGACAGCATGCTCCAGGATTAAAAACGTCAGCAGCAACCCCTGTTGTGTGGAGGACTCGGTAGAATCCGTGCACGTGAACTGTGGGCCTAGGGCTCCTCTGCCCCGCAACTGGGGCATCCAGTCTAGCTGCCCAGCCCAGGAACACTGTCTTGTTCCTGAAGACACCTGACACTGCTCCTGGGCGAACGTCTGGATTCCTGTTTGCATCTGTCTTTTCCATCTCATTCATGCTCTCACTTTCCCCTCATCTGTTACATAGAGTCCGTGTAGATTCTGGGTACCTGGGTCCTCTGTCTCCACTGACCTGTCAGCCCTCTCTGGACCTGCCTTTCTTCCTGATGCGAGGTTCATTCTGGGGAGACCGTCTCTCTCACCAGCCCTCAAACCCCTCACCCCTCCTCTGCCTCTAGCAACCTCTACCCTTAAACCCTCTTCAACCCAGGCCTCCTCCCTCTCAGCAGATGGCCTAGCTGCCTACTTTATGTAGAAAATTGAGTCCCTCAGGTAGCATATTCCTTAATTTCCCACTCACCTACGGACACAAGTACACACACTCATACTCCAGTTTCAGAGGCTATGGGGTGCTGTCTGTTCAAAGCCAAACTCTGCCCTGGTCCCATTCCTTTTGCCTTTTCTTGGATTTGATTCATCCATTATTCCTCCCCCTCTCTTGCTCTCCTGGATGTTTGAGTTCTTACTATCCTCTTTCTCTTTATCAAGAAGGCATAATCAAATTTCTCCCATTCTAAAATAAGCCTCCTCAGGCCCTTCATACCTGTGTAGCTGCCACCCTACCCTTCTCCTCTTAAACTTGTAAAAGGCCCGATGAGACTCCCTGCATCCCCCTCACATCCCAGTCCCCTTCTCACCATGTCAGAAGCCAGGGTGCCCAGGAAACTCCCTGTGGTTCAAGTAGACTTGGCAGTTTGTACCTGCCTGGAACTAGATATTGCTCTAGGCCCAGGGATGCAGTGTCTGCTGGATGTCCCTGCTAGACACCCCACAGCCACTGTGAACTTCTTGCTACTTAACTAATAAGCCTGTCCCTCTTGGGTTACCAATCTCATTTGGTGGCATCACCAGTAACTTGGCCTCCCAAACCAGAAACCTGGGAGTTATCCTTGGGCACTGTCCTTTTCTGATCCCACATTCCCTTTTAATTGTCATCTAGTTGATTGTCCTTCCTAAATATTTCTCTAATCCAGTAATTCTCAAATTTTAGCATGCCTCAGTCACCTGGAGGGCCTGTGAAACATTGATTACTCAGTGCTTCACCTTGCGTTTCTGACCCAGAACGTCTGGAGTGGGGCCTGAGGATCTGCATTTCTGACAAGTTCCCAGGTGATGCTGATGCTGCCGGTACAGGTACTCTTTTTTTTTTAAACAACTTTATTGAGGTAAAATGTACCCATTTTAGGTGTACAATTCAATAATTTTTCATACATTTATCATGTGTGCAATCATCACCATTTAAAATCCAGTTTTAGAACATTCCCATCATCCCAATAAGATCCTTCATACCCATTCACAGTTATCCCATTTCTACCCCCAACCCAAGGAAACCACTCATCTACTTTGTGCCCCTATGGATTTATTATTTCTGGACATTTCACCTAAATGGAATCATGGAGTACGTCTTTTGTGTCTGACTTCTTTCACTTAGCATAATGTCTGTGCGGTTCATCCACGTTATAGCATGGGTCAGTATATTATTTCTTTTATTGCGGAATAGTATTCCAGTGTGTGGATATGGGAACACACTTGGAGAATCACTGCTCTGGTTCAATTGTCCACTCCCTCAGGCCCTCACCATCTCTCCTGCACAACTGGTTTTCCTACATCTTGTTTGGATTGTCCCTGCCTACCCCGCACACATCCAGCAGTAGCTTCTCCAGATACAAATCTGTTCAAGTCACTTGCCTGCTAAACATTCTTCAACGTGTGCCTGACGGGATCCTGGTCCTGTGAGGTGAAGCTCTCACTTCTCAAACCTTACTAGAAAGCCCTCCACTCCAGCTTCCGGTCTCCTCACTCCCTGCCTTGAACTTAGTGCTCCAACAGCACTATTTGTAAATCCTCTCCAACCCCAAATATCATGCTGTGTTTCTCCTCCCCAAGCCCTTGGCTCAAGCGGTCCCCTGGGTCTGGAATGTCCCTTTGCCTCCTCCCTTCCTTTGCCTCACTAATATCTACTCATCATCTGGGATTCCTCGTGGGCACCGCCTTCTCCTAAAGTCCTTCCCTGAGTCCCAGGCCGGGTTGGGAGCTCCTACATTTTACTTCCAAACCCACCCCCCACCCCTGCCTCCGGCCCACCCTGCCCTTCTCAATTATTTTACTCTCACACTATATTAAAATTATCTGTTAATTTCTTGACTTGCCCACCAGACTGTGAGGTGTGTGTTATTTGCAGTTGGATGCTCAGCACCCGGCCCAGCACCTGCACATAGTAGGTGCTCATTAGATGTTTGTTGAATAAACGGAGACGTGGATGATTGATGGACATCCCTGAACACCTCTTCTTCTGCCCCCATTTGGTCAGGCCATGCTGTCAACTGCTACTGTTAAGCTGTTACCACACTCAGACCTTTTAAGGCAATCACTAAATCCTTCCACGTGGGAAAAATAATGCTCTATGAAGGCAAGAAGCCAAGTGATCCTGGGCTTTTTCTTTCTATTTTCTTTTTTTGGCTGCCTTATTTCCTACTTTGCACTTAGAACTCTTTTTTGGCACTAGTGGAAGTTCTGAGGGCAAAGCAGGGCACTGAGAGAATTATTGCCCATAAACTACCTGATGCCAGCAACACATGATTCCCCCATGGGCTGCTGGGCCATGTAGGAGAACCCACTGGGTAGAGCTGGCCAAGGCCAGAGGTAACGTAGATGATTCCAGGTATTTAGCATCTACTCAAGGGTCCCCCACAGGCACATCCAGAGTGTCTATGAGCAAGGTGTGAATGCTGGCTCCTGTGCAGGCGTGAGACACGGGCACCAGCCCACAGTTGGGTTGAAGTAGTTTGTTTCCTGCCCGAGGATCTCCCCTCCCCCGACACGCTTCTAGCAGATCAAAGGTAATATGCCTGGAAATAATTTCCCTCTTGGTTTGAGAGTTCTGTGGTTAAAAACAAAACTCCCTGTTTACAAAGAAAAGAAAAAAATGACAGGCGAGAAAGACATCTGGGGGCACAGAGGGAGGAAAAGGAGAAACAAAGCACGTTTTAATTTAAACTCAGACTCTGTAAAGAGTCATGTACATCTGACATCCAGTGAAAGTCTAAATGTTGTAAAGATTTTCTCTTTAGAAAGACAGTGTTCTTCTATCTCTTTCAGAGCTAGATTCAATACTTGCTTTCTTGTTACCACCTAAAGATTGTATTTATGGCTATGGTTTAAGAATAGGTGTTTCTCTTTGTGCTTGTGCCTCTGACCATATATGACAGCTAGGAGTGGACAGAGTTTCAGCAGAGGGTGTCTAATTCTTTGCAAAAACATCATCTTCATCCGTATCTTCACCAGTTACTGAGCACCTACTCTTTTCTTTACATACATAATTTCCTTTTGCTCAACAAGTTTGTAAGATATATACTACTATACCCATTTTACAGATGAGAAAATTGATAATCAGGTTAAATAACTTGCTAATGGTCGATAGCTAATACCTTTTACTGGGCTCATTAAAGCCATAGTAGCAGCCATGCTAACTAATCACATTAAATATAATCTTTGTTTTTTTGTTTTTTGGAAGAAAGGATTACAGCAATAGTTACACATATACTTAGGTAACTGGTATTTCCCTCCTAAAACCATCTCCCATTTCCATCTTTCTGTGACTATTAACTGCAGCTACCATTTTCCTGCCTTCCAGCCTCAGAAGAGTCAAGCATCTAACAAATATCCTTTTATTTTATTTGCATAGAACTTATCTTGAGCTTTTTATCTCGTTGGCTCACTGTATCTGATTTGTCCCAATTCCTGCTATTTTTTAATCCTTAGGAGTTTTTTCTAGACTCTATACCCATTTTATTCTTTTCTCATAGCTACCACATGAATTCTTTTCTCTTCAGCCTCTTCTTCATTTGTAAAGTGAAGATAATAGTAGCAAAACTCCATTAACATCTGTAAGATAGGGCTACGATTAGTATACACCTCGATTAGTATACACCTCGCGGGACCCACGATTAAGGAGACAAGATGAGCATTAAAGAGCTCATCACAGAGCCTGGCAGATACTCTCCAGCAAGGGAACTGAAAGTTTAAATGCTTTTCTGTCTAATCCCTAGTCTCTAGCCACTTGTGGCTATTGAACCCAGGAGTGTGTTTAGCCTGAATTGACATGTACTGTAGGTGTAAAATACACTCTGGATTTTGAAGACTTAGTATGAAAAATAGAGTGTGACATATCTCAGTAACTTTTTATATTTATTACATGTTAAAAATGATAATATGTTGGCTATATTGGGTTAAATAAAATCCATTTAAAAATTAATTTCACCTATTTCCATTTTACTATTTTAATATGGCCACTGGAAATTTAAAGATTAAACGCTTGGTGCACGTTATATTTCTACAGGACGGTTCTGGTGCAACGTGGCTTTCAATTGTTACCCATGACCGTGACCTTTCATTGACTCCACTATGTTGGAAGAGCCACTGTCGTGGCTCTGGAAGTTTCGCGGTGACGCTGCTCCCATGGGATAGGCCTTCCATGTGGCAGTAGCCTTGGCCACGCTCGCAGCCCTGCTCCTCAGCCTCTCACCAAACCTGCCTTACCTTCGACGGGGATGGAAAATTGAACCAGAAGCAACGGATGTCACTACACAGATCAGGGGTGCTCACCCTTGACACTGTGAGGATGTGTGCGTTTTCACTGACGTGTTCTTGTTTAAACTGTGTTATAAGGGAAAGGAGAAGGAAGTAAGAAAAGTGTTTCAGCATGTGGAACTACTCTAGGGAACTCTGAAAAACCTATCTAATGCTATGTCTCATTTTAGATAGCATGAACCAGGAGTCTATGCTTCAGAGATCATCTGCCCCTGCAATAGGTATGTTATCATGCAAGAGATGTGGATCAGCAAAAGAGAATGATTTCATTTTCCGTGATCCAGCAAGGCTTCCCCTCCCAAGTGACTTTCTCACCCACGGCTAGCTGAGGTAGCGTGCATCCCAGACGCTCCGCAATCGGGGAAAGGTCTTTCAGCTTGTTTTGCTGTTTTCTCCCTTCTTCACTCACAATCCTTTCCTTCAACCACTGGTAGCACTAGAAATAAGAAGAACATTTAAATATTAATGTCTGGTAAGGGTTTGATGCAGATTGTTAATTCAATAAAATGTAAGAGCCTCGTGGTGAATTCCTCAATCTTCTTGGCTCTGACCTTTCTGTTTGATGGTGACAAGGATGCCTATGTCTTCATGCAAGGAAATGTTCCCCACCGTCTCCTTCTTTGTTTACTGATTCAAGACAGATTGATTTTGACTAAAACTCACCATTCAGATCCATCGACACGCACAAAAGTTGTTAAAATCCTAACATATAATCAACTAGATCCCATCTGGACATGATGTTTCATATTGCAATAGCCCTTAGAATGTAGGGGAAAAAAGGCATTTACATTTCACCAGGGTCTATTATGTTTCCTTGTTGTCAAGGAAGTTGGGTGCCAAGCTTTCTTCTCAAAGGAAGTCATTATCTTACATTTCCTGCTGTAACTATCCTTCTCCCTCTTGCCTTCAATTTACTCCTAGTCTCTTCAGTATTCTTATAATAGTGTTTTATTGTTAGCTTTCTCTGCTCCTCCTAGAAGCAGATGTGAATGGTATAATTGATAGGTACTGAGTACATTTTAAAGTCACACCACGAGGCATTTGGAACTTCCCCGACCAGGGATGGAACCTGTGCCCCCTGCAGTGGAAGCGCAGAGTCTTAACCACTGGACCACCAGAGAAGTCCCATTTTAAAGTTTTAAAGTGGATAAACACTTTCTCAAACGTGTATTACCTTTTGTATAACGTTTGATACTTAAAAAGGCAAGGGAACTTAAAAAGGTAAATGAGAAACTAATCTTTAAAACCTCTGAGAAGAGACTGACCCTGATGTAGACTATGAAGTGAGCCTGATTTCCTAAATATAAGAAAAAGAATATTTTAGAATTTCTCAATGCCCTATTTTTCAGAAGGTTCTGCTCTTACTATGAAACAAGGAACAATAGACCCTTACGTACAAAGCTAGCACTATGCAGCAACACCCAAAGGAAAAGAATATTTGTAAGAATCGGTTAGTCTGTTTTAGTGACAATAATAAAAACCATCTCCCTGTGTGGCAACGTAGACTTTCTCCATTGCATGCGTTCGTGACATAATTACCACCACAGACCTTTACCTTCCCAAAGGCAGTGGAAAGCTGGGCAATCATCACAAAAT
Organism: Stenella coeruleoalba; assembly: GCF_951394435.1. Taxonomy (NCBI): domain Eukaryota; kingdom Metazoa; phylum Chordata; class Mammalia; order Artiodactyla; family Delphinidae; genus Stenella; species Stenella coeruleoalba. The sequence goes on along the minus strand of NC_137150.1, from coordinate 37,091,742 downwards.
CTCCACCCATATGATTTCAATGGGCTGCTGGCTTTTGTTTTTTTTAAGTATTTTTTTCATCATTCTAAGACAGTATTTCCAAAGAAAAAAACCGCATTATGTTTTGTTATGATTTTTGGAATGATTTTGCAGATATGAAAAGAAAAAACAACAAGCAGCCCCAGTTCTGTTCTCCTCCTAGATCTCAGAGGCTTATGGTCTGGCTCCTCACATGAAGCTTGCTTAGAGAGATGGCCAGGAGTTTTCCCAGTCTCGGCTCCGGAGACCTTAGCTTCCTCCAGGAGGAAGTGTGGCCTTGAGCATCTCTCCAGAGATGACGGCTGGTGCCAGTGGTGATGAGGTAGGTGGACAGTTAGGAGCAATGAGCACCGTGATGGGGGCCGAGCAGCCTTCCCTGGCAGCATGCTGGGTACATCAGAGAGCCCCTGAACTTACTTCTACTGTCCTCAAGGGGAAAAACATCACCGATCCGCACTTTAGTTTCATAACATTTTTCAGAGGACGAGTATCTCTGAATGTTATTCAAATGAAAAAAAAAAAACAAAAACCACGGTTGAAAACCAATAGCCAAGTGCTTCTTGAACAATTGCTTTTTATTAGAACTAGGAGAGTTCCTGAGGTTTCAACATATACCACACACATGAAGATTGACTGATTCATCAATCTTTAGGAAGATTTCTAAAAGTAACAAATACCAAACATTCATTTATTGAGTACCTTTCTTCCCACCCTCAACATAAATCTCACTCTAATCACTGGAAAACATAAGCAGGTTAGGGTTTTTTTTTTTTTTTTTTTGCGGTACGCAGGCCTCTCACCGTTGTGGCCTCTCCCGTTGCGGAGCACAGGCTCCAGACGTGCAGGCTCAGCAGCCATGGCTCACAGGCCCAGCTGCTCCGCGGCATGTGGGATCTTCCCACATCTTCCCGGACCGGGGCACGAACCCATGTCCCCTGCATCGGCAGGGGGACTCTCAACCACTGTGCCACCAGGGAAGCCCCTAGGTTAGGGTTTTTAAAAAGTAGATGCATAGTATTTCTACTGCTTTCCTCATACCAAAGGAAACAAATGTGTTTTGGAAATACATAACTTTAACTGCTTTACAAGTAGGAAAATGTTAGCATAGGGAGGAGATGAGGCTTAACTAAAATATTAATTAAATATGGAAGTGAAACAGTGTTTTTGGTAAGAAGGTTGGTGGTGGGTGTGGTTGTATGCAATAATAAACCCAACTTGTTGACTGGGCAGTAATCCACGAATCAGAAGTTGAAATTTCATCTTCCATTCCACTTGCTTAATCCTATTCCTGCAGTGGTTTGATTACATGTTGATTGTTCTTTCTAAGTTAGTGGAAGGCAGAGATGGCTTCTCGTTCATCTCAACATCTCCAGTCTTGACACAGTGGTTGGCCCAGAGGGGCTCAGCCAATATGGTGGTGAGGAAGGGATCTGAGAAACCAGGGTTCCACAGGGTAAAGATAGATCTCTTCAATTTTTCAGATTGAGTACAGACACTTCCTCCTTAAAGAACTACAACTCAGCTGGCAGCCCTGCGTGCTTCCACAGTGCTTGTGGATTCCACATAGTTTCATAATTCACTCCTTCTCATGTCTATCTCTAGCAAGTCCCTGAGTTACATTGAGACTGTCCCTGTATCCTCAGCCCTCAGCACAGGGCCCGGCACTGAGTAGACACTCAGTAAATATTTGCCAAAGGAACAATTGAATGAGCTTTTTTCCACAGATTAGTGGGCTATTGCTTTTATACATGTCACAAAATTCTTTAAATTTTCCAAAAGCCTCTTTCTTTGCCATCTCCTATTGCTGTGACCATTATCTGTGTGACACCCATATTACAGGTAGCCATAACAGGGTGGGACTAGTCTGTGAGATCAGCCCCAAATCCCCCAATTGCCTGTTAGTTAATCGTAGATTGGAACTCAGGGAGCAACTGTAAAGCCATGGACAGAATCAGTCACATTTCATTACTGGGCCTTGTCTAGAATAATTTAGCATTCAAGATCATTGACTATTTCTATCTAAACATCGAAGTCTTTGGCTCAAAAGAGCAGCAAAGTCTTCACTATTGAGGTGAAAATCTCTAGGTAAAATGCTGGAGCTAAAAAATTTCCTTCTGAAATTGTACCATAATGGGCAATATCCTTAGTTTCTTAATATGAACACCTGGAGTACTTGGACTGCCCCTCTCCACCCACTTTGATCTACGTTAAGTTTGCATGTTTCCAGTTTACCTTTGACAGAAGGGTACATATTTTTATGATTTTTCTATAAGGTATTTTCCCAACAGTAGGGAAGAGCTGTCCATAAATTTTATTGCACTTTTCATTTCTATTTAAAATTTCTATTTAAAAGCTGCTCACCTGGTCTCTTGATCAGACTTTGTTGATCCTCAGTTATGGCTCATTGCACCCATTCAAGAACCATTTATTGAGTACCTAGCATGTGCCAGGCTCTGTGATGAGTTAACATGAGTTTCAGTTTCTGTCCTATAGGTACTCACAAATCATTGTCTGGTAACTTGAGAAGTGTTGTTTTTAGTTGGATTGCCCCCTCAATGATTTCCTCAGAAGCCTTGTTTGTACTGCCTCTTTATGGGAAATAGGTCACCATAGGTGCATGACGTGAGCTGGTCACAGCACCTTATCCTTTGGGCCACTGTCATTGGTTTATCAGGTTGGCACATGACCCAAGCTTGGCCAGTCTTCTCTGGACTGAAGCTGATAAAGAAAAAGTCTCTTTTCTCTCAGGTTACATGACTTTAAGGATGTAAGCCTGCGGTCACCAGCATTCCTGCTCCTGGCCTCGTGGAAAAGACCCACTTGTAGTAGAAAAAAATGACACTCACATGCAGGGAGAAATAGAGGAGATGGAGAGTCCTGACAATGTGCAAATCTATGGATGGAGTCACCCCTGAGGCCATCCCACTCCATCCTTCCCAGGGAGTGTCTGTCTATGCATTCCCTTCTTTGATTAAATTAGGTTGAATTGCATTCTATTGCTTGCAGCCAGAGGATTCTAAGACTGTAAGAAGTGTTTATGGAATGACAGAAGAAAGTACCAATAACTGAGTTTTATAAAGTGAGGACAGGTTTCACAGAGTGAAGACAACCAAGATTTGTCTTTAGGGATGAGGAGAGCTTCCACAGCAGGATGTAAAGAAGGGCATTTTGGGGAAGCAAAAAAGAGTACAGTGCATTTGGGTGAAAAATGAAGTAATATGATTTGGGGAGAGACAAGAACAAAAAACGGGTTCAAGAGTATTTTCTTGAATGCTTTTTGTGGGTTTTAGGTTTTGTCCTATAATCAGTGATTGGGAAGTCATTAAAGGATTTTAAGCAGGGTTACGATATAGTCAGATTAATCTTTTAGAAAGATAATTGGTCACATAATTGAGATAGATAATAGAAAACTGGTGGGTACCTGAAAAAGGGAGCGGGGGAATCAGAGAGTCCAGATGGGAGGTTAATGCAGCAAACCAAGTAAGCAGTGATGAAGATCTGAACAAGGGTGGTACAAGGAATGGACCACAGAGCGTCAGCATGTGGACTGGAGGAGTTAGTGCCCCGCTGAAGAAGACTGAGGGAGGAGAAGAGGCAGCTGAGATAATGCCTTGGCTTCTGACTGGGATGACCAGATGGATGGGTGGAGGCATTGTTAAATGAGAAGGAAGAGTAGATTCTGGGGAGTGAGGACAGATTCCATTAGGCATGACAGATGCCCATGGGACAGCCACGTGGACATGTCTGATAGGCATGAAGAAGTAGTGGTGTTTAGCTCAGCGGTGAGTCAGTGCTGATGACACTGATTTAGAAGTCTTTGTAACAGTGGTGGGCCAGATGCAGCCTCCCAGAAAACCCCCTGGGCAGTACTACTTTCTAAAAGATAGGTATTTTTTCACACTCAGTTAGTTTATCCTTCAAATCTAGTTCAATATTTATAGCAGAAACAAAGTATTAGCAACCTTATTTTATTGTAACTTAAAACAGCCAGTGTGAAATACCAACCATTTATTCTATTTTGGGGGAAGGTGAAAGTTGCCATCTTATTTATCTATTTGCCTAGGTCTTTATTTTTTAAAAAATGTTTTTACTATTAGAATTCTCATTCAATCTTAAGGTTGAAAAATATATATATATATATATATATATATATATATATATATATATGTATATAATTAGTAGTAGTAGTATTTTTTGCTTTAGTTACTCAAGTGGTTTTTCTAAGTGTACATATATTAGTCCAGAAAGCACTTGGACTGATGAATTAAGAAGCCTTGAGGGTTTGCAGAGCTCTAAAGAAGCGTGCTTTGTGACTGGCTGCCTTTCACCTGTTGAGAGTCCTTATTTATTGCTAAGGATGTTTCAACAGATGCTGAAAAGTCAACAACAGAAATATTTTTCGGGTTGCTTTTGGGCTTAGTCACCTTCAAATATTTTGCATCTCCTTTTCTTTTCCTCCTTTCGTTAGTGCATTTTTAAAAGCTTTTCAGCTGTTTGTAAGCTTTTCTCAAATAGTGATGGAGATCAGCCAATCATATACTTCAAATACAGTGTAGTAGCTACTTCTTCCTCCTTTAAAAACCTGAGTTTGAAGGGAAACAAAAATGCCTTTAGGGAGATGCACTGAGAGCCAGGAGACCTGGGTTCTACTTTTAACTTTTTCTATTATAAGTTTATGCTGTTGGATTGTTATCTAATCTCTTTGTGCTCAGTTTCTGCATCTGGAAAAGGTTTACCCTCTTATAAGGATAGTCTGGAACAAACACCTGGTATATATGGAAGCACTTTGAGTTTTTCAGAAAGTCTCTGAAAGAATGTAAGACAACATGCTTGGCTACAACTGGCTAAAAGCCATCTGTATCCATTTATCTTTGTGAGGAAAAAAGGAGATGAATAAAAACACTTAGCCCGGTGCTTGGCACATAGTAGGTGCTCAGCAAAATCACAATTTTCAATGCTTCTCTTTCTTCACTCTTTTCTTGCCATCCACCTTTTATCCCTTCTTTCCTAAGATGCTTTTCGTTTTTCTTTGCTGACTTATTCAAAACCTTCCATTTTTCAGAAACAAGACCCTACAATATATTCTAGGATAATTAGTGTAATAATGCAAAACTAGAAGCAGGACCATGTCACCATGTTTTAGGAAATAGTTATGTTGTATTATCTTAGAGAACAAACAAGCTAATAGGTCAACTGATACAGCAGAGAGAAAAGTGATAGACCTAGAGTCTGGAGAAGGTCCTGATTAGGGAAGCACACGGTGGTTCCAGCCACACTGATTAAAAGGTTGCTGGTTTGGGCTTAACTTGAGTTGTCCTTCTGCTGACTTTGTGCTGATGGAGACAAGAGGCTGTGTCAGACTTCTGCTTCCTCTTTGGGGCCTTTGGCATGTGTGAATTTTGAAAATGCCTATGTTCTCTCCCTAGACATTACAGAGTAATTTGTGATTCTAATGTTATTACACATTCTCTCAAGTTTTAAAAAACAGACATGTTGTTATTAACAAGGAGAGATTTTGGAGTACCCTCCAAGTAAATTAATCATCAAGATCTTCTAAATGGAGGTAACTTTATGTCAATGATCTTAAATATCTTTATGCTTCAGAGAAGAAATTAAGCTGCAAGACTGAGCAGCCGGAGTTGATCTATGCAAATGCCAGCCCTGAGCCCCCGTGACAGAGGCTTGGCTCTGTATCTGCTTCCCAAACCCTCCCTCCTTACTCCCCATGCTCACATATTAAAAAACGTCAACCGAACTCAAACCTATTCAACTACAACCGGTTTGCCACATGTGGATTAAACCTCTATGGCTTAAATTTTGTTTTGTCAAGAAAAGTAAAATTAGATACTCTTACATAGAAAAGGGATTTTACGTTTCCTAAGTTTCGAAGGAGGAATGAAATGCCTTCTTGAATATAAGAATTAGTGTAGGAATTCGAGTCTATGAATCCAACCAGGTCATTGGGCATCTCCCCCGGTCCCCAGAGGAGAACTTTCTGCACTGATGCCTGACCAGAAGTAGAGACCTCCAGAGGGCTTGGGGAGCTGGCCAGGGAACACCGGCCAGCCCAAGGCCACACTCGGCCTGAGCCAGGGAGCCACAGGCTGCTGCAGAACTGTTCTGTTCAATCTCCTTTTTTCCCTTGCTCTTATCCCCAGACTCTTTCCTAGGGGTGGAGGAAAATACCTTCAGTGAAGCCCTGGAACTTTCAGGCACCCCATTTCCATATTTTCCTGAGATGATGCCACAGGCCAGTGGAGACCATGTCATCGCTCCGACGCCTACAGAAGAAAAAACCTTAAAAAGTTACTTCAGCAAACTGGGATCAAAAGTGTCGGGGTGTTTAGAAAGGACTTGGTTAGTTGTGGGGAAAACTGGCCAGATACATGAGCTAATATCAGCATAAATCTTTTCATTACAGTTCAGGCATCTACAAATCGTGCTTCATTTTTATAAACCTACCAAACGTGCACTGCTGGTTATGGGGAACAGGCCATATAATCAAGCCTGAAAATGTGGCTTATCCATAGTTTTCGGATGACCAAAATTTATGTTTCTTTTTACACTCAGAGATAAACACTTTTGCTTGCACAGAAATCCAGCTCTTCGCTTGTTCACTCAGTGCCTTAACAGTGCCTGGTGCAAAGCAGGAGCACAACGCCCCCTGCACAGTAAACACGCAGTGATAGCAATAATAACCATTGTTATTGCCGTTGTTGAACTTTTTAATCCTTTTTTTCTTACCCAGCATTTTCCCACTCATGTAAACCCCCATTTCTTATGAAGAAAATTATCTCTGGAATCTGTTTTAATAAGTACGCCTGAAAATGTGGCTTACTTAGGTTTTTCTGATGCCCAAAATTCTCGTGTACATGTTGTGTATATATTTTTTCCCTCTCTTTGTCATTATGTCTACCTACAAAAACATGTGTCCCTGGCTTGTCAGCCGTTCTTGAATTCCCATTCTGACTCAGTTCTAGGCAAAATAGGAGATACAGATGTACAAATCCATAATTTTTGGGAAAGGCAGTCATAATCCACTCAGAGATGCATTCTTGGCTAGAGCAACTACCCTATGAAAAATACGTTTATTCATTGTTTCTTCCCTTCATTCTATATGCATTTTTTGAACACCTACTGAGTACAGCTTGTACACCAGTCACAATTTACAGCTCTGCTTGGCTGTCACGAGTGATACTCTGGAGGTTACATACAGGCACTTTTGATTCTTCCAGTCTCTGGAATGCATATTGCTGACAACCCCTAGGTTAATTAGGAACATTTAGGAAAGCATTTCAGTAACATTTTTTTCTGGATCACTGATCATCCTGCTGTTAAAAATAATCAGTAAATTTGATTGTGAAGATTACCTATTTTATGGTAGAGCTCTGGTAGCTGAACCTCCACTTTCTCTCTCTGGAAAAGATGGTACTCAGCTTGTTCACAGACTGGTGGGATCATGTTGAATTGTCTTGCTACAGAGTAGGCTTCCTAGGGAGAAATAAAAGTGCAACTGAATTTATACCTGATGAGAAATAAGGCTGTATGCATGAAAAAATTTCATTTTGGTGAAATCAATACAAACCAAGAAAAATGTAGATTGCCAAATAGTAAGCAAAGTTATGACCATCAATTTCACTAAGAAATACCAATGCAGGAAATCCTTATTATTCTTTGAGAGGTTTTGGAATCAGTAAGGTCCAGGGAAAATTAGTCAAAGTATGAATTATGGACTATTACAAAGAAAACATAGTTTGACTATTTCTAGGTTCCTAAAGAAATAAAACTTAACTAATATATAATATAAAAATGATCTGTAATTAGCATGTTATGAACAGTACCATTATTTAATACATTAAAAAAAAACCCTGGAATATTGTGTTCATATGTCTCGTTAGCTGAGAAATCTACTCTCTTACTATCAGAGAACATGCTAAAGCACAATTCCTGTTAGACACCTGCACCCTCCCTATTGTATTCTGAGCTGAGGAGATCCACCCCCCATATCCATCTCTATTACTGATGGAATTGATCATAGAATTCTAGTGCCATTGTGATTGTGAAGAAAGTTTGCAAAAGATCTTACAACTTACACATGATATCTAACAAACAATAATAGGTACTCAACGGCCATTTAAAAATAGGAATGAAATTACCATGATCTCCATGGCACTCCAGCGGGAGGTTCCCCAGTACATTGCCATGCCTTGGTTTATCACATGTGTCATGGCTCGAACGATTTCTATGGAAAGCCAAATAGTTAGCACTACATATACTTTTCAAAGTTATACAGTCTTTTTTTTTCTTTTTCCTGCCCAAAGCTTAGATATTTAATGCAGTTATTTGTTGGATTAATATAATTACTTTGACACTGGTGATAACATAATAGTCTAACATAAAATATTGATAGTTTGGAGGTGGCTGGTACTTTTGGGTAAACTGACGTTCCATTTTCAGATTGCAGCAACAACATGAAATGATATTAAAAACAGAATGACCACTTTAAATTCTTCCTTTACTTTTATCGCTTCAGGGTTCCTGGCTGGATAAAAGAACACATGATTCACCTCTTTCAGAACATGGGGACCTTAAGCGCTCACTAAAGTGAGAAGTGAGAGAAAGCATTTGTTTTGACTTTGTAGAATGGAGGGTCATTGGGGAAAGAAGGCCTGCCTCTGTGTGTGGGATCTGCAGAGCTAAGACTCACTCAGGGTGGCTGTTTAATAGAGATGACTCAACAACAATGTGTTTGGCAGAAAGATAAACATATTAAATGCTGAACAAACAGCCAAAGCCACAGTGGCTCCCAGCCCGCACGGGCTACTCTGTCCTTGACCACTTTGGACCAAAGTTCATTCTAAGACACCCATGTCATGCATTTCACTGGGGCCTGCGTGTGGCCCCGCCCTGCTTGCTCATCAGCCTCTTTCAGCTTGACATCATATTTCCTAAACAGGAGAATGAACCCCTTCCCAGAGGGGTGGAGCTGAGCTAATCTTCTTGGCACCAGCCGATGTGGTGCAGAACCAGGAAGCGTGGAGAACCTCAAGTTCAACTGAGTGATAAGTCACAGACACGGTTGGATTTCTTCTATAAAGCAGGCCAGCCAAATACCCAGGATGCTAGGTCATCTGACATTTTCAAGGGGTTGCAGGCCACGGGCTTTTCTTGCCCCACTAATATCTGGTAGGTTACGTGTCCTTCAAACTCAAGTTGAGTAGATGTGTTCTTCTTTTATTTCTCACCAGCAATCACTGTCTTAATTGATCAGGGACAGGATTTGGAACGAGACAGCGAGGGTTAGGCTCTTAGCCTGCTTGCTTATTTGGCTTACGTAAACCATTTAAAATTGCCCTTGGTTTCTTTGTTTGGAAGATGGGAATGCTTTTACTCACCAGAGTCCCAACAGAGGTAGAACTAGGCTTATAAGAAAAATATTTTTCTTTCTTGGAGAAAGACTTCTAAATATCAGTTTATTACTCAGCAACTAAATCTATGAAGATAGTTCTCCCTTGATAAAGCAAATGAGATACAAAAGGTTATATGAAACCTTTTCTTTCCTTTTATTATACAAATGGAAATGAGTACCTGTGCTAAAATTTCTGGAAGTCTAAAGCTATTATTTAAATCTCTGCCCCAAAGTATTCTCTCTTTGGAGATCTCCATTGTTGTGCTAGTTCCCTTTCCTTTCACATCCTGTTTCATCCAGAGCTGAGATGTTCATCCAGTCAACAGGATTTATGGGGCGTCTGCTATGCTGGGGGTTGGGGATATTGGGGCAAATCAAACACGTTGGTAAACACTGAGGAGGTTAACAGAATAAAATGAGCCCGAGAGCCTCCCCTGTCTCCATTCTGTAATCACGTAAGATGAGCACAGGACTGGCCAGTGGCTTGGCCATGCGGCAGTTCCTGAGGCCTTGGCAAGAGCAGGTAAGGTGGAGTGGAGGTGGTACTCCTCCTGTACCTTCATTCCCTTATTTCACACACACGTATTAAGAACTTAATATTTGCCAGGCACTGGGTTCATCTGTGAGTAAAACAGATACAAAGCTCCTTGAGTTCTGAATTGAGTGGAGAACATGGAGATGTAAACAAGTAGGTAATTACAAAATGTGACATGTTATGAAGAAAACCAATAAGGGGCTGAGATAGGGAATAAGAGGGAAGACCGATTTTAGTTGGTTAAGGAAGGTCTCCCTGAGGAGTAATGTTTAGGCACAAAAAATAAATAGGGACCAGTCAGGTGAAGAACAGTGGAGGAGGATTGTAGGCCACTGGAGCAGCACGTGCAAAGGCCCTGAGGCTGGACAGAGCTTGGTGAGTTCCCGCAATCAGGAAGCCATGGAAGCTGAGTCAGGAAGGAGGACAGGGCTACAGGATGAAGTTGGCAGAGGGCAAACCGTGTTATTTGTCTGTTATTCAGGGCTTGATGGGAAGTCACTAACATTTTTAGGTAAGGAAATGACGATGCAGAGAACATTTCAGAACACTATCTGACCGTGCTGTGGGGCTGGAGGGGGGCTGGAGGAAGCAGGAAGATCTTTAGGAAGGTATTGCAGTACTCCAGGCAGGAATTGAGGGGGCTTGGAATCGGGAGGTGGTAGCAAAGACAGAGGCATGAATGGATCAAAATCTGTTTGGGGGGTAGTATCCCCTAGACTTGCAGATGGACTGAACGTGGCAAGCGAGGACGAGGAGGAATGAAGGCGATCTCCCAGATAACTGGCCATTCACCGAGATGCAGGAGACTGAGCGAGGAACAGTTTTGGGAGGAAGAGCCAGGGTCTCCCCTTGGACATGCCAAAAATGGAGATGACTGTAAGAGACTGAGGGGAGATGTTGAGTGGAGATAACTGGATAATGACACGGTGAACAACCTGGGCTGGAAGCGAGATATTTATTAATTACCAGTCTTTAACTGTATTTAAATCCATGGAAGTGGATGAGACTATAAAAGGGAAGTCTGCCCAGAGAAAAGAGTAGAGGTTCTAAGAGCCAGAGCAGGAGTCGGGGAGAGGTCACTGCAGCCAGAGGGACAGGAAGGAAGCCAGATGGGGGGACAGTTCAGAATCAAGAATAGGGAGTGCTTGCAGGAGCTGTGCCCGAGGACTGGAACACACGAGCATTCGAGTCAGAAGGGCACAAAACAGCGTCCATAGGATTTGGCTGTGTGACAGGGAGGTCACTGCAGACCATGAAAAGAGTGCTGTCAGTGTCTGTGGTGCGTTGGGACCAAGGCCAGGCTGGAGCCAGTGGTAGAATGGGCGTGGGGAAGGGAAGGCGTTAGAGACAACCTGGGTAGACTCAAGTTAGGAAATGAATGGAGCAGAGAAAGAGGGCAGCAGCTGAAGGGGTACTCAGAGTCAAAGGAGAGTTTTATTTTAAAACTGGAAGATGTAAGAGTAAGCCTGTATGCCACTGGGAGTGATCTAGATAGGGGAGTTACTGAGGATGTGGGCTAGAGGGTTGGGGAGTATGGAGGGAGAGAGACTTGACACAGGGAGATGGAGGAGAACAACACTCCTGGGGGTGGGAAGGACACTTCTGGCAAGATGGTGGGACCTCAGGAGGTTTGGAGAACTCATCATAGGAAGACAGGGGAGCCCCTGTTTGATGAATTCAATTCTCAATAAACTATCAATCAAGTGAAAAAGAGATGGGAAGTGAGAAAAAGGTGAGAAGGAACAGTTCTGAGCGTGGAAGAGCCTATGCAAGATGCCCTTATGCCCCAGGTACTTTAGCTGAGGGGTAATTTCTTTGCTCCGTGATTTGTTTGGCTACTGACTCTGCAGGAAAGGGCTGGTGGAATGCAGAAAGGAGTCTGGGAGGAGGAGGCTGCAGCACGGAATGCAGGGAGGAATGCAGAGAATGTAGAGGCCACAGTTAGAGATTCACGTTGCCACAAAGTAAAACTGAATTTAATGCATATTCAATTTTTTTTTTTTTCCCCACATGGGCATGCGGAGTCTTAGTTCTCCAACCAGGGATTGAACCTGTGCCCCCTGCAGTGGAAGCGCGGAGCCCTAACCACTGGACCGCCAGGGAATTCCCACTTCATTTTTTTTTTTTTTTTAATGTCAGAGAAAACCCCCCCAAGTTTTTAGCTATCTAACATAATAGGAAATAACTGTACTGATAGCTGAGGTGGGTTTTTAACATAATTCTACCAAAAGGACACTAGAGGGCAGCATTGTTAAGAAAAAAAATCAACTTGAGTTGATTTTAATCAACTTGAGTGAGTTTAAATGCTTGTTGTACTTGTACATCACGGAAATGCGTTTTTAAAGCATCCTAGTCAGAGCCTCGATACTGAGTGGGGAAAAGGCCCTTAGGAAGATCATTTAGTGCATTGCTTTCACCTGCCCCTGGGAAAGGACATGCAGACAAACAAACTGATTAAATTCAGCAACTCAGGACTGAATGTGGCTCCTGGAGCCCAGATTCGCCCGCTTTTCCAGGAAGCCTTGGCATCAGTGGTTCTCAACCCTGACTGCACATTAAAACACCTGGGGAGCTTTGAAAACTACACTATCCAGGCTCCACGGAAGTTCTATTATATCAGAATCTCTGGGGGTGAGGCTGGGCATCAGTCTCATCCCAGATGAGTCCAGTGTGCAGCCAGGGTTCAGGGCCGCTCGCTGTGCTTGTCTACACGGCTGGTCCTAAAGTATGGCCCCTGGACAACCAGCAGCAACCCCTGGAACCCGGTAGAAATGCATATCCTAGGGTCTTATTCCAGATGTACAGAATTACAAATTCTGGACATGGGTAGGGCCCAGCATTCTGTTTTAAGCAGCTCTCCATGCAATTTTAGTACAGACTAAAGGTTGAGAAACACTGCTTTATATCATCCCCAAGTAAGCCATGTCAGTGAGTATCAGCTTCCTCCCACATTTCCTCTTCTGCTCTGTCATCTAATCTTAGTGCTTCATGCTATACTTTAACCTTTATTTGCTTTAGTACATATGCAGTCACTGTGACATGCATGCATGCATGTACACACACACACAAGCACATACACACTTTAGTATGAATTAGAGGAATTTGAAGAAAATGCAGAGGTCCAAGTTCTAGTCTACTTCAATGAGCCTGGACCTTTGTATTATGTTCATTAGCTCTCAAATCTCAGTGTTTAAGAAACACTTCTAAACTATGGGAAAACTTGGTTAAATCCTTCCTGTGCACTCCTTTCCAGGTTGAAATCATTATTATATAACCCACAGGCCCCAGGCAGCCTGCACTCTCTCTTATTCCCTGGACTCCTGTCAGAAAGCTGTCCTCTATAAAAGCTGCAAGTCAACTTTGTTTCTCTGAGTATCCCAATTTCCCATCTGTAAGGTGAGTCTGTATTGATCCTGTGTAATTCTTTCAAAGCTTGACATGAGATGATATGAGAAGACCAATTTGTGAATCTAAAAGAGTAACACAAACTGAGTAACAAGTAAGCAGGATGTGGCCCTGGTTGTTTCTTCTCAAATAAGCTCAGATTCTAACATTTTAGTTACCAAAAAAAAAAAAAAGTTGATATTCTTTTCAGTAACATAGGTCATCTGTGTTTAAAAATATGTATTTTATGTGAAAGGACTTAATAAAACTATTTATTTTGAGTGAAAGAAATTTGTTGATAAACTTGTTTATTTTTTCAGTTGGCCCTCATGCAAAAAAATGGCTGCTCACATTAAGCCTTTTACATGTGAAACGTTCCCTAGAACTTTGAAAGTTGTACGCAAGTGGTTATACTGCATGAACGATAAATCATAGGGACTAAAGATACAAATATGCAGAAATTAGTGTTTTTATCAGATCAAATGTACTGAAGTTAATCTGGCCATATGGACAAAAAATGATGAAAACAAAAGAAACCTTAGAGATAATTCAGTGTAGTTTCCTCTTACTCTAGATAAGGAAACAGGCTAGGAGTTCATTGTTTTAAGGAATAATTAAAAACTTGAATATTGTTAACAATTATAAATATTTCAGATATGCTTACAAAATGCTGAGAGTAAATACACAAAATAATAATTGTAATATGTAGTGGAACTGTATGTAACTTTGTTCTATATTTTTCAAGTCCCCTGTAAATGTGTTATCATACTTTCATAATTTAAAAAAGAAAAAAGAAAGAAGATTCCCTAACACAGCAAAGCACCACTTTAAAACACTAACATGTTATAGGTTAATTCACAAATATTAGGTTTAACTAAATGCAATTTCCACTTTTACAGGCCAAAAATGGTTGATCTTTTTTACTGGGAGGGGACCATGTGGAGGCTGGGGCACTGGTAGAATGCAGAGACTTGGTTTCAACAGAGGAGTCATAAACACTAATAAAAACACGTCTAGACACGGGTACAATTTTTACTCCAGACCAGTTGTTTGTTATTTATCTAACTTCAGCTGTTTATTTACTTTAGCTTCGGAAGCTTGTGGTGGTTTATAATTGTGCCTCTTTATGGCTTAGAGGATTCCTCTTGGATATTCAGTCATTTAATCAGTCATTTACCATCATGGCTGTGGAGAATCCTCTCTCAGTGCTCCTCTATCTGGAGATAGAGGACCACCTTTTCTCACTGGAATGGAAACTCATAACCATAAATGGAGTCATGCCATGTTTACCCTTAAAGGTTTGCCGACTGTCTGAAGACAGCCTGTCTCCATCTGCCTTCCTGACCACACGGGAGACTCTGGGTTTTGTCCCATCACTGTCATGAACTTGGACATGTTCTTCAACCTTGCTGAATCTCAGTTTCTTCAACACAAATGAACAGACTGATATTAACTGAGCATATAGGTAATCTTTATAATAACTGCTGAGGTGGGTAATATCTTAATCCTTATTTTATTGATGAGGAACCTGAGAATCAAAAAGGTCACTTGGGCAGCTTCTCAGCAGATAGTTGGTAAGGTCACTTCTAGCTTTGAAGCTAGAAGTGGTCATCCTGGAAGGCTTTGTGCATAGTACACTGTGGAAGAAGGTGGGTTGGGGACGAAAAAATAACAGGGCATTTACTTAATTGACCCCATTGTGTATTTGTGAATGTATGATGCCTTGTGTGTGGGTCTCTCCATCCCTTTGTATTTCATACGCTGATGACTTATAGTTCATGATGAATATGAATGACTTGGGAAATGTGAGCTATCTTTTTGCTTCCTTGAAGAAAGACCTCAAATCTGATGATTCTTTGAAAAAAGAACCAAAAAATGGGTTTGAGTCTGTGTGTGACCTGTTGAAGCTTAGAAACAGAGTGGTCTTCACAAGACAGTTTGCTAGGAATAAGCTTTCTGGATCAGGGCAATGGCCAAAATGATTCTCTATCAGAACAGACTACATTCAAGAGACTAGGAAGGATTACACATACCAAGCCAAGTCAGTAAAACCTCTCCTATCTGGAGAAATTAAACCTTGTTCCAAATTCTCACCCCAGAATAGAGCTGTGTGTCTCCAAGGACATTACACCATCCTCACCCTGAAGCTTCCCAGAACACCCTCTCTAAGGGCACAGGGTCCTCAGCCTCTCTGCTCTGACACACTGGTTTTCCCTGACCCCGACAGTTTGAACTGAGCCTTTGAAATTGCCCAGATGTGATTTCCGAAACTTTTTCTGAAACATAGAAAAGGTTATTGAAGTGGGACATTTTTAGCCTCAGTTTTACCTAAAGACCAAAGGTCCTGAACAAAAGCAGTAGCTGGTAAGTACCCCTAAGTTCCGAAGTGAGGTACTAGGCCACCTGTGTAGGACTGGTTAAAAAAGATTTGGCCGTCTTTAGCTCAATCCCTACTTAAAAGAATCAGTGGGTGGAGGTGAGGGTTGAGAGATAATTTATTTGGACTTGTTTGAGTTCTGTGACATTTTCCTACCTTCCCCTGTGATGCCACCCTCCCACTCCATCTTTCACCTTGTCTCAAACTGAATTAAACTCCAGAACCTAAAAATCCCATTTGCAGAACTTGCAAATAAGGACAGCTCCCTGCAGTAAGGATCTGAACGCTGTGCTTTTTTTTTCCAACAGGCAAACACAGGCTGTCCTGGGGATTCTGCTCATTCCTTGTTCAGCTCCCCACTACAGAGGGGGAGGCTACATGATGCTGTATACTTTTAATATTATTTCTTCCTGCACCAGACATGTGCTCTTTAATCCTGGCAAGAGAGCAAATGTTCATTTTGCATTTAGATAAGAATGGCCAAGTGACTTGCTTCAGGCAATGAATAGCTTTCTTATCTTTCAATACTTCACTATCCTCATTATTTCTCTGTAATCCTCTTATCACTACATCAAGCCTTTCCAGCTTCTCACCTGCTGACACTCCAAGAAATAATGTAGAATATGGATCATAAAATTGCACCTCTCGAGAGTGGGCCTCACGCAGCAGCTGCAGGGGCAAGACTCCTGAAGGACCCGGGGCACCAAACCACCTGCCTGAGGTAAAGAACTGCAACATGGGTGCCGCCACGTTGGTGGAGTCCCGAAGGGAATGCTGGGATTTTGGGGGTCCAGCTACACCCCTCAGTACCCACTCCACTTGTAACATGCTGTCAGAACAGAGTGGCAAAGTAAATAAAGATTCGTCATTTAGGCAGAAGCGGAGGGGCAGCACGTTGAAAGGAAGGCCTCTGGAGTGTGGAATTCCGGAGTTTGGAGAGAGGACCTTCAAGATGGCGGAGCAGTAAGACGTGGAGATCACCTTCCTCCCCGCAAATACATCAAAAATACATCTACATGTGGAACAACTCCTATAGAACACCTACTGAATGCTGGCAGAAGACCTCAGACTTCCCAAAAGGCAAGAAACTCCCCACATACCTGGCCATGTGGCTGACAGGGTCTTGGTGCTCTGGCTGGGTGTCAGGCCTGAGCCTCTGTGGTGGGAGAGCCGAGTTCAGGACATTGGTCCACAGAGACCTCCCGGCCCCTCGTAATATCATTTGTTGAAAGCTCTCCCAGAGATCTCCATCTCAATGCTAAGACCCAGCTCCACTCAACGACCAGCAAACTCCAGTGCTGGACACACCATGCCAAACAACTAGCAAGACAGGAACACAACCCCATCCATTAGCAGAAAGGCTGCCTAAAATCATAATAAGGTCACAGACACCCCAAAACACACCACCGGACATGGTCCTGCCCACCAGAAAGACAAGATCCAGCCTCATCCACCAGAAAAAAGGCACCAGTCCCCTCCACCAGGAAGCCTACACAACCCACTGAATCAACTTTACCCACTGGGGGAAGACATCAAAAACAACAGGAACTACAAACCCGCAGCCTGTGAAAAGGAGACCCCAAACACAGTAAGCTAAGCAAAATGAGAAGACAGAGAAACACACAGCAGATGAAGGAGCAAGGTAAAAACCCACCAGACCAAACAAATGAAGAGGAAATAGGCAGTCTACCTGAAAAAGAATCAGAGTAATGATAGTAAAGATGATCCAAAATCTTGGAAAGAGAATGAAGAAAATACAAGAAACATTTAACAAGGACCTAGAAGAACTAAAGAGCAAACAAACAATGATGAACAACACAATACATGAAATTAAAAATTCTCTAGAAGGAATCAGTAGCAGAATACTGAGGCAGAAGGACGGATAAGTAACCTGGAAGATAAAATAGTGGAAATAACTACCGCAGAGCAGAATAAAGAAAAAAGAATGAAAAGAACTGAGGACAGTCCTCTGGGACAACATTAAACGCACCAACGTTCAAATTATAGGGGTCCCAGAAGAAGAAGAGAAAAAGAAAGGGACTGAGAAAATATTTGAAGAGATTATAGTTGAAAACTTCCCTAATATGGGAAAGGAAATAGTTAATCAAGTATAAAGAGTTAATACAGGATAAATCCAAGGAGAAACATGCCAAGACACATATTTATCAAACTATCAAAAATTAAATACAAGGAAAAAATATTAAAAGCAGCAAGGGAAAAGCAACAAATAACATACAAGGGAATCCCCATAAGGTTAACAGCTGATCTTTCAGCAGAAACTCTGCAAGCCAGAAGGGAGTGGCAGGACATATTTAAAATGATGAGAGGGAAACACCTACAATCAAGATTACTCTACCCGGCAGGGATCTCACTGAGATTCAAGGGAGAAATTAAAACCTCTGCAGACAAGCAAAAGCTAAGAGAATTCAGCACCACCAAACCAGATTTACAACAAATACTAAAGGAACTTCTCTAGGCAGGAAACACAAGAGGAGGAAATGACCTACAATAACAAACCCAAAACAATTATGAAAATGGTAATAGGAACATACATATTGATAATTACCTTAGATGTAAATGGATTAAACGCTCCAACCAACAGACATAGACTGGCTGAATGGATAAAAAACCAGACCCGTATATATGCTGTCTACAGGAGACCCACTTCAGACCTAGGGACACATACAGACTGAAAGTCAGGGGATGGAAAAAGATATTCCATGCAAATGGAAATTACAAGAAAGCTGGAGTAGCAATTCTCATATCAGACAAAATAGACTTTAAAATAAAGATTATTACAAGAGACAAAGATGGACACTACATAATGATCAAGGGATCAAACCAAGAAGAAAATATAACAATTGTAAATATTTATGCATCCAACATAGGAGCACCTCAATACATAAGGCAAGTGCTAACAGCCATAAAAGGGGAAATAGACAGTAAAACAATAATAGTAGGGGACATTAAAAACACCCCACTTTCACCAATGGACAGATCATCCAAAATGAAAATAAGGAAACACAAGCTTTAAATGATACATTAAACAAAATGGACTTAATTGATACTTATAGGACAAAAACAACAGAATACACTCTCTTCTCAAGTGCTCATGGAACATTCTCCAGGATAGATCATATCTTGGGTCGCAAATCAAGCCTTGGTAAATTTAAGAAAACTGAAATCGTATCAAGTATCTTTTCCGACCACAACACTATAAGACTAGCTATCAATTACAGGAAAAAAACATGGAGGCTAAACAATACACTACTAAATAACCAAGAGATCACTGAAGAAATCAAAGAGGAAATCAAAAAGTACCTAGAAACAAATGACAATGAAAACACGACGACCCAAAACCTATGGGATGCAGCAAAAGCAGTTCTAACAGGGAAGTTTATAGTAATACAATCTTACCTCAAGAAACAAGAAACATCTCAAACAACCTAAACTTACACCTAAAGCAATTAGAGAAAGAACAAAAAACCCCCAAAGTTAGCAGAAGGAAAGAAATCATAAAGATTGGATCAGCAATAAATGAAAAAGAAATGAAGGAAATGCTAGCAAAGATCAATAAGACTAAAAGCTGGTTCCTTGAGAAGATAAACAAAATTGATAAACCATTAGCCAGACTCATCAAGAAAAAAAGGGAGAAGACTCAAATCAATAGAATTAGAAATGAAAAAGGAGAAGTAACAACTGACACTGCAGAAATACTAAGGATCATGAGAGATTACTACAAGCAACTATATGCCAATAAAATGGACAACCTGGAAGAAATGGACACATTCTTAGAAAGGCACAACCTTCCGAGACTGAACCAGGAAGAAATAGGAAATATAAACAGACCAATCACAAGCACTGAAATTGAAACTGTGATTAAAAATCTTCCAACAAACAAAAGCCCAGGACCAGACGGCTTCACAGGCGAATTGTATCAAACATTTAGAGAAGAGCTAACACCTATCCTTCTCAAACTCTTCCAAAATATAGCAGAGGGAGGAACACTCCCAAACTCATTCTACGAGGTCACCATCACCCTGATACCAAAACCAGACAAAGATGTCACAAAAAAAGAAAACTACAGGCCAATATAACTGATGAACATAGATGCAAAAATCCTCAACAAAATACTAGCAAACAGAATCCAACAGCACATTAAAAGGATCAAACACCATGATCAAGTGGGGTTTATCCCAGAAATGCAAGGATTCTTCAAGATACACAAATCAATCAATGTGATACACCATATTAACAAATTGAAGGAGAAAAACCATATGATCATCTCAATAGATGCAGAAAAAGCTATCAACAAGATTCAACACCCATTTATGATAAAAAACCCTCCAGAAAGTAGGCATAGACGGAACTTACCTCAACATAATAAAGGCCATATATGACAAACCCACAGCCAACATCGTTCTCAATGGTGAAAAACTGAAATCATTTCCACTAAGATCAGGAACAAGACAAGGTTGCCCACTCTCACCATTCTTATTCAACATAGTTTTGGAAGTTTTAGGCACAGCAATCAGAGAAGAGAAAGAAATGAAAGGAATCCAAATCGGAAAAGAAGAAGTAAAACTGTCACTGTTTGCAGATGACATGATACTATATATAGAGAATCCTAAAGATGCTACCAGAAAACTACTAGAGCTCATCAATGAATTTGGTAAAGTAGCAGGATACAAAATTAATGCACTGAAATCTCTTGCATTCCTATACACTAATGATGAAAAATCTGAAAGAGAAATGAAAGAAACACTCCCATTTACCATTGCAACACAAAGAATAAAATACCTAGGAATATGCCTGCCTAAGGAGACAAAAGACCTGTATGCAGAAAACTATAAGACACTGATGAAAGAAATTAAAGATGATACCAACATATGGAGAGATATACCATGTTCCTGGATTGGAAGAATCAACATTGTAAAAATGACTATACTACCCAAAGCGATCTACACAATCAATGCAATCCCTATCCACCTACCAATGGAATTTTTCACAGAACTAGAACAAAAAATTTCACAATTTGTATGGAAACACAAAAGACCCTGAATAGCCAAAGCAATCTTGAGAAAGAAAAACAGAGCTGGAGGAATCAGGCTCCCAGACTTCAGACTCTACTACAAACCTACAGTATTCAAGACAGCATGGTACAAAAACAGAAATATAGATCAATGGAACAGGATAGAAAGTGCAGAGGTAAACACACGCACATATGGTCACGTTATGTTTGATAAAGGAGGAAAGAATATACAATGGAGAAAAGGCAGGCTCTTCCATAAGTGGTGCTGGGGAAACTGGACAGCTACATGTAAAAGAATGAAATTAGAACACTTCCTAACACCATACACAAAAATAAACTCAAAATGGATTAAAGACCTAAATGTAAGGCCAGACACTATGAAACTCTTAGAGGAAAACATAGGCAGAACACTCTATGGCATAAATCACAGCAAGATCCTTTTTGACCCACCTCTTAGAGAAATGGAAATAAAAACAAAAATAAACAAATGGGACCTAATGAAACTTAAAAGCTTTTGCACAGCAAAGGAAACCATAAACAAGATGAAAACACAATCCGCAGAATGGGAGAAAATATTTGCAAACGAAGCAACTAACAAAGGATTAATTACCAAAATATACAAGCAGCTCAATATCAAAAAAACAAACAACCCAATTCAAAAATGGGTAGAAGACCTAAACAGACATTTCTCCAAAGAAGATATACAGATTGCCAACAAACACATGAAACGATGCTCAACTTCACTAATCATTAGAGAAATGCAAATCAAAAGTACAATGAGGTTATCACCTCACACCCTCAGAATGGCCATCATGAAAATGTCTACAAACAGTAAATGCTGGAGAGGGTGTGGAGAAAAACGAACCCTCTTGCACTGTTGGTGGGAATGTAAATTGATACAGCCACTATGGAGAACAGTATGGAGATTCCTAAAAAAATAAAAATAGAACTACCATACGACCCAGCAATCCCACTACTGGGCATATACCCAGAGAAAACCATAATTCAAAAAGAGTCATGTACCACAATGTTCATTGCAGCACTATTTACAATAGCCAGGACATGGAAGCAACCTAAGTGTCCATCGACAGATGACTGGATAAAGAAGATGTGGCACATATATACAATGGAATATTACTCAGCCATAAAAAGAAACGAAATTGAGTTATTTGTAGTGAGGTGGATGGACCTAGAGTCTGTCATACAGAGTGAAGTAAGTCAGAAAGAAAAACAAATACCATACACTAACACATATATATAGAATCTTAAAAAAAAATGGTTCTGAAGAACCTAGGGGCAGGACAGTAATAAAGACACAGACGTAGAGAATGAACTTGAGGACACGGGGAGGAGGAAGGGTAAGCTGGGAGAAAGTGAGAGAGTGGCATGGACATATATACACAGTACCAAATGTAAGATAGAGAGCTAGTGGGAAGCAGCCGCATAGCACAGGGAGATCAGCTCGGTGTTTTGTGACCACCTAGAGGGGTGAGATACGGAGGGTGGGAGGGAGACGCAGAGGGAGGGGATATAGGGATATATGTATATGTATAGCTGATTCACTTTGTTATAAAGCAGAAACTAACACACCATTGTAAAGCAATTATACTCCAATAAAGATGTTAAAAAATTTTTTTGCACCTCTTCTCTCAACATAATCTAAACATGGTGCCCACTATTTCCTGCTAAAACCTGGTGATTCCAACCTATCAGTTTGTAATTCTTCTGTTGGTTAATACTAAATGGTAGTTAAAGAGGTGATTTCTGTCCTGATGAAAGGGAGGCAGCATTTATGAGCAGAGAGTACAGTGCTCTTCCTGCATAGGTCAAATTCTATAGCATTTGTGAACAGGGGAATGCATTCCAATTCATTTAAAAACATTCAAAATGAGAATAAGTAAACCCGTTGCCTTAAATTTTGTCTGGAGCAAGGCAACAAACAAATTTAAAGAAAGAAATCTAAATGAACTATAAAACTCCAGGCTTGAGCATATTTCCTAGATACCTCACTTATATATTCATCTGTGAAGCTAAAAGTTATATCATCAATGGTTTGTTTCCTTTGACATCTGGGATTTCCTTTGACAATCTTATTAGTCAACCTTTAAAAAAGGTTTAGTAGTTTGAATATGAGCATTCCCCATATTCAAATGTGGGATATCCCACATTTAATTTATATCCCTCTGACATAAATTTAAAAAATTAAAATTTGGAAAAAGATTCTCTTTTTTTCTAAAATTGTTAACGTTTTGCTCTTGTCAATTAAGTCCCACAAATTTTATCATAGAATATGGTTGTCTTAGTCCATTTGGGTTGCAGTAACAAATATACCATAGACATGTAACAAAAATACAAAAATACCATAGATGGCTTAAACAGCAAACATTCATTTCTCACAGTCTGGAGCCTGGGAAGTCCAAGATCAAGACTCTGGAAGATTTGTTATCTGGTGAGAGCTCTCTTCCTGGTTCATAGACAGCCACCTTCTCGCTTTGTTGTCACATGGTGGAAGGGGTGAGGGAGCTGTCTGGGGTCTCTTTTATAAGGGCACTAATCCCTTTCATGAGGGCTCCACCCTCATGAGCTAGTCACTTACCAAGTCCCCACCTCTTAATAGCATCAATTTGGGGGTTAAGTTTCAACATATGGATTTTGCAGGGACACAAACATTCAGGCTACAGCAATGTCCTAGGAAATTCTCAAAGCAGTTGTTACTAGCTGCTTATCCTTTCCATAGATGACATTCCCGTGAACATCTGATTTTTTTCCAGTGAATGTACCAGGATGAATGATCTACAAAATGTATGCAGAAATAAACAAGGAAATTAATCTGCCTTATAGATTTATTTGATAGAACCAATTTATTCTAACTTTAGAATAGCTAAAGTGAAGTGATTCTTATGTATCAGAAACAATTATGGTAGATGTTACTTCTGGTATATGACAATAAAACATATCAGCAACACATAGAAAGATATGATAGAAGTTACAGATACCCTTCAGTCAGCTATAATATATAAAAGGTCTGAAGATTTGAGAATTATTAGCTTTTTATTTTGCAATCCTCTTGAGCTGTGGGTTGTAGCTTTCCTCACTGAGAAATGAGGATGTTTCAAACTTCTTGGTGTATCAATTAGGTTTCAGGGCCTTTTTTATGGAGTAAGTTATTGAAAACTCAGTTGAAAGTCCTTAAATTATAAAAGAGAACCAAGTTGTTGAGGATCAGCTTTTTTCTAACTCTCTGCTCTGCTATCCCCAGGCTGGTTTCCCTTTTCGCATTAGGGTGGCTCTCAGTAGTATTTATGGCCATGTGGTTTTTTTTATCTATACTGAGCAGGGCCCTTTTGCCTCAGTATTCCAAGACCCCTGAGATTCACTCTAATTAGGCTGCTTTGGTCACACGAACTAGTGACTCTAGCTAAGGAAAAGATGGGCTGATAGGTTTAACACAACCCAGAGCCCACCTTGGAACGAGGTCCAGCAAAAGGAAAGGAAGCAGCCTTCCTCTGGGTCAACTGGCAGTCTGGGGAAGGGTCATCACCCACATGAAAATGTGGATACCTGAGGAGGGATGTCTGCTGGGCAGACAACCAACAATTTTCACTATGCTCAGACAGGGTCTTGCTGGGCACACCAACAACAGAGGGCCCAGGGAGAGACCTAACTCTGTTGAGTGCCTACTATGTGCTGGGCTCCGTGCTGGGCATTTTACCAACATTACTGCATTCGAGTTTTACTGCAGTCCTATGCGGCGGTATTATTACATTTCCATTTTACATTTGAAGCAATTGAAGCTCAAAGAGATTAAAAACTTGATGAAGCCAGGTTTGCACATTTCCTCTAAAACTAGCCCCATGCTCAAACAAAATGAAACAGAATATCTTTTTCCCTTTTTCATCCATATTTGTATATTTTATGCCCACTCTTTTGATTCTGCTATTTAAGTATATAAATTATATAGACATATCAAAAGGAAATTATGCAAAACACTCGATAAAGAATAGTTTTCTAAATGTTCACTGAGATACTAAAAAATAAATTTAACCCAAATCCACCCATTCTACATGGTGCCTAATATTTCTGTATCCATTATCAGTGGTTGTTTTTATATTTGGGAGCATCTGTCATTGCATTGTAGATTACCTGACTCAAGCCTCGAATTTCTGATCTTTTAAACTGTGTGACTGTCATCCTCATTGGTCAGACAGACAGATGTGGAAAGTTGACATGTAGCTTCTTATTCTATTATACTATGTGGAGCTTTTTATTTATACGAGTGTGTATCAGCTTCTTGGGACAGGCTTTATTTTGAAAGGAATTCTATCTTCTGGAGGAAAGAATAAAGCAAGCCAACTTGGCAGAGGATTGATAAGAGTAAAAAATATTTACCCTAATGAGATTTTCTACTGGCAAATCCAGTTTCATGCTGTAACAGGAGGCAATCTTTATTGCTTCTTTGAAAGTGTAGAGCTGGCTTTACTTCCTGGTTCTACCATGGGAGGCGTCTGGAAGGAGATGCTGTCTTAATCTTAATGATATTAAAACCTCTACCCTACAGCAGATGCAACTCACTGGCAGCCCCAAATCCATTTTGGCTCCGCAGCGCTTATCTGTATTTGCCAGGTATCTGGTAACTAAACAAAAGGCAACTTTAAACTTGACATGGTAGAGTGGAATGATTTTCTCAGCTTTTCAACAGTGAACTACTTGGTAAAAAGAGGAGCTACTCACTCTGTTAATATTTTAAAATGAGGCACCTTCTGCTCTGTTATGTTCAAATGTAAGGCAGGCCCAGTAGTGGCTGGGCAACATTCACTGCAAGAGCCATTGTAGAGGAGGCTGCCCTGTCCACAGGGACACCCACCTTCTTTTCCTAGTACCTACTTCACTGTTCCACAGTTGTCTGCTTGTATCTAGGGCTCTTAAGCTCTTTTTTGGGGAGGGGGGCTTTCCCATTTCTGAGGTTCTTCTCCACTCCCCCACCCAAAGATGGCTGTTTCTCCCTATTTTCTCCATTACAATTTTATGCTGATGGAAGATTTATCAATGTGCTTCACGGTAAGATGGTGCTTCTTAAACATTCCTATCATGTGACCCACTAAAGTGGACACAAAAGCGTATGCTATTAGAAGGCTTGGCTTTACCATAGAAATTTATGCAAATCTCTATTCTATACCTTAATAAAGCATTTGCTTTAAAACAATAATATTTTTCTTTATAAATCTTTGAGTACAACTGCCATGAAAGGAAAGTCTCCTGTCTACTCTGTGGCTTTTGTCCGACTCCCCTCAGCCACCCATAGCCACCTTATCCACACACAGCACACTTCCTGTGCTTCAGGGGAAATGCATGCCTGGCTGTGAGGCAAAGAGCAGGGAGAGGGTATCAGTGACTGAAAAGGTGGAATGAGTTGTCCCTCTTGGGGACTGGTCATTAATTAGACACAGAGCCCTTGTTATGCCCTGAAGTTTTATATATTTCCATGCCACATTTTATGAGGCTCCCTCTCATAGACATAAAGGTCTTCTGTCTTCTGGAGTATTAATGACAATAATTTACACTAATTTAGCACGTATAATGTACTTGGTTTTGTTCTGAACACTTTATGTATACTAACTCATTTAATCTGCAAAACAATCTTATTATAGCATAGGTCTGTTGTTGTTATTATCTTGTTTTGCACATGAGGAAACTGAGGCACAACAAAGGGGAGTAAATTACTCAAGGTTACCCAGCTAGTAAGTGTCGGGGTAAGGATTTGAAAGTAAGCAATCTGGCTCTCCTCTGCTTTTTTGTAAATAAATTAATTAATTTATTTTTGGCTGCATTGGGTCTTCGTTGCTGCGCACGGGCTTTCTCTAGTTGTGGCGAGCGGGGGCTACTTTTCATTTCAGTGCGTGGACTTCTCATTGTGGTGGCTTCTCTTGTTGTGGAGCATGGGCTTTAGGCACGTGGGCTTCAGTAGTTGTGGCGCGTGGGCTCTAGAGCACAGGCTCAGTAGTTGTGGCGTACAGGCTTAGTTGCTCCGTGGCATGTGAGATCTTCCTGGACCAGGGCTCAAACCCGTGTTCCCTGCATTGGCAGGCGGATTCTTAACCACTGCGCCACCAGGGAAGTCCCTCTCCTCTGCTTCTAACCACAGAGAACACTTGGGCAAGTTATAAATGACAGACTTGTATCCAGCAAGGTGGACCCGGAAGCCCTGATAGAGCATCACAGTTACATTTATGAAGTTAAATGCTAACTACAGGGCTCCTTTGTGAACCACAGAAAGCTTTCTCTGTTTTCTGAGAGCATGCCCTTTATATGGGTGGCTGCCCAGTGTGTGTGTGACCACCTGGTGCTCCTCTGGGACACAGCAACACTATGGACAGTCTCTCTTCCCTGCTTGGCTTTCACTGCCATTCAACTTTTACATATGAACCTCCTTCAATATAGGAAGTTGAAGGATAGACACAGACGATTGAGCAAACTACCATCTACGACATAAGACAGGAAAAGGTAAGTGCTAAATAGAGAAAGAGGCATCGATCATGCTGTACAGGTGAAAAGGGAGAACTGTTAATCCCACCACGGCTTCCCAGGCTAAGGACGCAATGAGCAGCGTTTTTTAAACAAAAAGCACTGCTTTTCAAAAATATTTATTATGCTTTCCAATCAATTAAACAAAGATACATTGGTTAATATATAAAGTAAGTACCTGTACTACCAAGCTAATATGTTATAAAATATATATAATGGCACCCACATCTTGGCTTCAATTAAAAGGAACCAAGGCTCCTTAGAGAAATGGCTGATTACAGGGCTGGGGAAAGCACAGGTGAGCTTGGAACACCTTGTGCTGGGAAGCAAAATAAGTCCTTAAAAAAAAAAAGATGGAGACATGCCAAAAGAACACAAAAGACCTGTCAAAGATGCTTCAAATGGCCATGTTGGGGATAACTGTAGCAACAAAATAATGATAGTAATGAATCATAAATCATTGGAAAAAAATCAGAATCCACAAGTTCATACTGATATAAATAACTGAATAAAATTATCAAGTAACTGAATAAATAAATGGGGAGAAGGGAAATCTCTTCCCTACAGTATAATGCCAGCAGAAATTATGATGGAAATAGAAAAATCACCATCTGGCAAACCCCACAGTACTAGTTTCAGGCAAGAATCATTGAAGAGTACTAAAATCAAGTAGGCAAAATGTGATGAGAAATAAGATATTTGCATAATTTCGAAGTGTCTCCCCCCAAAGACACTCATTGGAGTGATATATGAATACACATACATACCTAATACATACTAAAGGAAAAAGTATATACTAAAGGAAAAACAGTAACTTTACAAAGTAACTTTACAATGGAGAAATCACCTTAACCAAGAGAGCAAAGTTAACATCATCACTAATGGGAAAAATAGACAGTATGCACCCCCTGATGTAATACACCAAAAAGGACACAACATCATTTCTGTGGTACTCTTGCCAAAAATGCCCAAACTGAATTTAATCACTAGTAAACGTCTGAAAAACTCCAACTGAGGGACATTCTACAAAATAACTGGCTAATAGTATTCTAAAGTGTCAAAATTACGAAAGACAAAGAAAGAATGAGCAACTGATCCAGCTTAAAGTAGCCCAAGACACATCACAGTGAACTGCAACATGTGATTTTGAGTTGGATTTGGGCCAGAAAAGGATATTAATGGGATGACTGGAGAAATATGAATAAGATTCATAGATTATACAATATTATTGTGTCAATGTAAATTTCCAGCTTTTGATACTTACACAATGGTAATGTAAGATGCTAACAGGGAATCTGGGTAAGGGGTATATAGGAGTCTTTTGTACTATTTTTGCTACTTTTTAATGTCTGAAATTATACCAGTGGATAGTTTAAAAATAGAAAAAGTAAAACATATACAGCAAATAGAAACTTCAAAAATAATGACATAAAATAAGTGGAAATTATGTTTTCTTTTCATCCTGCAAAGGGTTATCTGGCACAGCCTGCTTTGGAGGCCACCGAGGGAGGGAGTCTGGCTCAGCACAACTAGTTTAGGAAATGGTGGGTGGGTCTCTGGTGCTGGCGTGTTTTTGGAAGGATGCGGTGAGAAATGGGTTGGCTTCTGATCATGGAATCTGGGGTAGGAAAACTAGTATTGATTGTGTATTTCTAAATCCCCAGGACTATGCCTGGACTTGGACAGCCATGATATCATAGTTAATGTTGACAACTCAATACCACTGGCATTTTTATCTCATTTGTGTGTATGTGTGTGGTTATTGTTCTAATCTCTAGCTTTGTCGAAGTAACACATACAATGTTTAAAGAGTCGATGCCAAAAGGCTTGTAACAAAAAGCAGCAGTCTTTTGACTTTGCCTG
Organism: Stenella coeruleoalba; assembly: GCF_951394435.1. NCBI lineage: Eukaryota > Metazoa > Chordata > Mammalia > Artiodactyla > Delphinidae > Stenella > Stenella coeruleoalba. The sequence goes on along the minus strand of NC_137150.1, from coordinate 37,062,602 downwards.
CACCCCAGAGGTGGTAACCACTTCCAACATATGTAGCTGTTTTTTCTGATATTAACCTCTACATTTCTCAATAATATGTACATATTATTTTCTTGGCCCAGTTTTGAAATTTTTTTTAATTTTTATTTCTTTTTTGCGGTACGCGGGCCTCTCACTGTTGTGGCCCCTCCCATTGCGGAGCACAGGCTCCGGACGCGCAGGCTCAGCAGCCATGGCTCACGGGCCCAGCCACTCCGTGGCATGTGGGATCTTCCCGGACCGGGGCACGAACCCGTATTCCCTGCATCGGCAGGCGGACTCTCAACCACTGCGCCACCACGGAAGCCCTAGCCATTATATTTTTTATTGGCTAAGATTTTTTCACTAGTTCTATGCTGTTCTTGCTCTCTTTCATCCTGTTCTTATTTAATTGATGCCATATCTTCTCTTATCTCATCAAGTATATTAATTATAGTTTCTTTGAACATTCTTGTATCTCTTTGCATTAGTCTGTTTTCTTTTCTTCTACTTACTTGAGCTCTCTTTTTTTCATCAGTAGCTTTCTTTGAATGTCAGGTGATTCTTGGGTTTCCATTCACATTTAAGAATAAAGTGCTAAAATTGTGCGTGGACGGCATTTGTCACTGTGGGAGAAGTTAGGGCACTTGCCACCTTTTCCTACTGGGATTTGCTTCCACAACAATGTAGATTCTTTTTTTCTGGGATAGTTTATTTTCTCCAGAGAAATATTCTATTATTTTCTGCCTGGGGAAAGTGTAACTTGGCTGTTAGTGACCTGGAGGTAAGTGAGAGGAGAGGTCTGGGGATCTCAAACTTCGTAATTCTTTTTTTTTTTTCAGCCTGGCCTCACCTTCCTCTGTATCTGGTACTCCTCAGTCTAGAGGCTCTCAACTCAATTTCTCGAGGTAATGTATCTCTTGCCTCCTTCACTGAAGGGGAAAGGCAGGACCCTGCCTGCAGACCTGGGGATATGGAGCTCTAATGGTTCTGTATAGTTTTTTGAAAAACTGCCTTGTTTCTAGCTCCCACCTCACCCCCATCTTCTGTGACATTTGTGCCTCTCATGCCTTAACCATTCGGAGGTTGTGTGGTACAAATTAACTTGCTTCTTGTGGGCACTTTAAATAAATCTTTCCTCAGTTTTGCTAAGTCATTTACCATTCCTCCATCCCTTTTCCACTTTCATATATATTGGTCCAGGTTTCCAGTTGTCTGCTACTTTCATCAGAAAGGAAGTTTCTATTTCTGTTCCTTGTATGTTATTTTTTTTTTTTTTAAGAGAAAGGAGCAGAAATATATTACTTGGTCATCCTAAATCAAGAGGTTTCCTCACTGTTTTCCAAATGAGGAAACTGAGACTCAGAGATTAGATGGCTTTCACTTCCTCACCCACTCCCTATTTCGCCCAAACCACTCTTTGGCAACGTTATTGACGATCTCCACACTGTTAACACCAATGGACAATTCACAGTTCTCATCTTACTTGACCCATCAGTAGCATTTGATACAGTTGATTACTTCCTCTTCCTTGATATGTTTTCTTTACCTGCTCCTTGGGCACCACACTCTTCTCCCCATCCTCCCAACCTCCTAATACTGGAATCTCCAGGGCTCAGTCCTTGGTCCTTCCTTTCTATGTCCTTTTTTTGCTTTTTCTGTCTTTCTGTTTTTACTCCCTGTGTGGTTTTATCAATTCTCAAAGCTTTAAATACCATTTACATGCAGACAACTTCCAAATTTGCATCTCCATCCCAAGACTGTCTCCTGAGTTTCAGAATCAGTGTCCAACTGCCTACTCAACATCTCCATTTGGATATCTCATGAACATCTCAAGCTCAAGATGGCTAAACCCAGACCCCCGATCTTCCCCCACAAACCAGCTCCACCTATGGTATTCCCCATATCAGTTGCTGGCAGGTCCATTCTTCTGTTGACTCAGGTCAAAAACCTTGGCATCATTTTTCACTCCTTTCTTTCTGTTACACCCACATCTAATCTATCAGGAACTTCTGGCTCTACATTCAATATTTCTCTAAATCAGACCACTTTTACACTTCCACAGCTAGCACCCTTGTCTGAGCCATTATCATCTCTCACCTAGATTGTTACAACTCTTTCTTTCTTTATTTTTGGCCACACCTTGCGGCATGCAGGATCTTAGTTCCCTGACCAGGGATCAGGGATTGAACCCACACCCCCTGCAGTGGAAGCGGGGATTCTTAACCACTAGACCACCAGGGGAATCCCTAAAATTATTTCCTAACATGTCTCCCTGCTCCTACATTTGCCCCTTTATAATTTATTCTAATTCCAGGCCAAAGGGATCCTTTAAAAATGTAAGTCAAATCACATCACTTCTTTGTCCAAAATTCGGAGGGTCCCAAAAGATCTGGACCCTGTAATCTCTCTAAACTCACCTTTTTCTACACTCCTCCTTCCTGACTTTCTGCAGCCACACTGGTGTCCTTGATGTTCCCCAAACACAGCAGGCTGCTCCCATCTCAGGGCCTCTGCACTGTTTCTACAGCCAGAAAAACTATCCTTATCTCCCTCCCAGTTACTCACTTTACTCCTTCAAGTCTCTACCTTTTCAGTGACCACTCCTGACTCCCAGCATTCCCATTCTCATTACCCTGTTCTACTTTTTCTTTATTCCATAACACTTATCATCTTCTAATAGTCTATATAAGTTAATTTTTATTGTTTTACTGTTTATTTCCTGTCTCTCCTGCTAGAACACCTGTGTCCCACAGGGATGGGGATCTTTGTCTATTTTGTTCTCTTGTCTATCTCATGCACCAAGAACAATGTCTAGTGTATAGCAGGCACTCAAAAATATTAGTTGAATATGAATAAATGAATGAGGCAGGTTTTAGACCTGAGTATTTTTACTATATAATGTTCTCCTCTAGGCCATCCTGAGTGTGGTATGATGACATTATGTTTTGAGGAGGGGCTTGTGAGATTTGTACTGTGCTTGAGAAGGAAGTAGGGGAAATGGATGGGAGAAATAAAATTTCCTTCTTTTTCCCTTCCCCAATTTTTCTTTGTGGTCCCCATATCTCCTTTTTTTGCCTTCTGTTAAGTTTTGTGTGCATTCTTATGTCATTTTGTTTTCTCTCTTGTCTTATTATGCACTCATTTCTAGGGGTAATTCGGTTCATTCCATCACCAAATATACTTCCATTTTCCATGTGAGTGATACATTTTCTTTTTTCATGCAAGTAAAGGAAGATATTGATAATACTAAACTTTCCTCTTCTTTCTACTGCTTTCCTGTGCCCACACCTTCTGTCCATTGGCCTTTAAAAAATAACAACAACAAAAAATGAATTTTCTTGTATAAGTAAATTCTGAATTGACTCTACGAGGGTTTCAGAAAGTTGTCTAAAAGGATCTCATTTAGTTATTAATTTTGTATGATTGGTTTCATTGAAGTTAGTCACACTGGTCACCTTTCAGTATTTAAAACAAATAAATAAAACCTAACATAAAAATGCGTTTAGAAAGGATGGATAAAGTTCAAACTGCAGAGGTCGAGGTCTTGTGGCTTATCGTCTTTTCTAGTGTTTGAACACTGACAAACAATTACTCCCCAAAATAGAAGTGACACTTTCAAAAGTCCTCAGATGCCTCCGGAGGGTTTGTGAGGTACAAGGGATGTCTGTGTGTAATGTACACATTTCATACAGGTGACCAAGAGCGTTATTTTGTTATTGGTGGAGATTTGAATCTTTAGCACACAAGGTTTTCCTGAATTTCCAATTATATTGGACATAATGGTATTATAAAGCAAATAAATTTGTTTTCTGAAACTAATGGAAGAGTTAATTTTTTCATATGTAATTTAAGTCAGATCAATTTAAAATTAGGTATTTAAACATATGTAAATAGTATGTGGAACAAACATACTTGTTATAATGTAATTACAACCCAGCTTTATTTTTAATCTCCCGCTAGCCCTTTACATTCAGTAGGAACAATGAAAACTTGGCCCTGATGAAAACTCAGACTGGTCCCACAGCTTTTCTGCCCACTCTTGGGTAATAGACAGTCCTGACACCCTTTTAGATTGTAAACACAGCCTCTATAGATCTCAGTCAAAACTCCAAACTCAAATTCCTTTCCCTTTCCTAGCTGGGACCTGCTTAGGCTAAACACCTGCAGCAGGGGGTAGTGAGATGGGGCATGGCTGGCTTCTCTATTCCTCTACTTTCTGCTTCTCCCCTGAGCGCTCTCCTAGTGGCTCTGGGTGTCCAGCTCCAGCCCACACCCTCCAAGGAGGCTGTCCTCCTAGAGAACAGACCCAAGATGACCCCACATGGCAAACATTCACAGTTGCCCTTCCGGTCATCCCCAGGGAGGCTACACTCTCCTGGCTGCACCGTAAAGTAGAGATTCAGCCCACTTCTCCAGCTCTAGATGTGCCAGACATGAGTCAGCTCCCAAGCCTATCTACTCCCCAACTACGGGGGTCACAGCATAGTTTTCTCCAGATATGCCCTTCTCACTAGATCCTTTC